>NW_007079701.1:0-113016 GCF_000164805.1 Carlito syrichta | reverse complement strand
TCACCTCAGCCTCCCAAAGGCGCGGGATTACAGGCTGAGCCACCGAGCCCAGCACATCTGGCATTCTTTATGTTTAAGAGTAGAAAAGGAGCAAGAAATGAAATAACTAACTGATCAGATTTATCCTTCCCCGCTCGTCTCCTTTTAAAACCAAAGATGTCCAGCTACAACGTAGATGGGAAACCTCTGCATTTTCCATGTCTCTCCATGCTTTGATCATACTGTTTTGTGAAATATATTAAAATTCATGTGAAAATATGAACTGAAGCCTATAAGTCATCACCAGAAGTCAGATTTGTGAAGTGACTTAAGATCCTGAAGGTATTGGCAAAATTACACTAAGTGCCAAGTCTCAGCTAGGTGTTCTGACTTCTTTCCAATGTAACATTCTACTGTTCCAAGCAAGTCACAAAGTTGGTTCACATTTGAGGGGGTAGAAAACTAGTTCCCGTCTCTTGATGGAAGGAGCAGCCACCCACATTACAGGCCAAAAGGGCATGTGGGATGGAAGTGTTGCTGTGTCGCTCTTTGGAAAAATCTATCACACATGGTGTTATTTTAATTCCATTTACTGTTTGTTATTAGAAAATAGAAATAAAACTGATTTATGTATATTAGCCTTATAGCCATCTACTTTTATAAATTATTAATTTTATTAATTTGTCATATATTCTTTGGAATTTTCTATATTTAGAATCACATATTTTGAAAAATAAGATACTTTGTTTCTTTCCAATCTTCATAAATTTTCTTTTTTCTGATTGCACTGGCTGGGACTTCCAGTAAAATGATGAAGTGGTGATTGCAGGTTTCTTTGTCTTACTCCTCATCTCAGAGGGAACATTTTCAATGTCTCATAATGAAGTATGATGTTTAATGCAGGTTCTTTGTAGTGATTAAGTTCCCTTCTATTTCCAGCTTGCTAAGTTTGTTTTGTTAGATTTTTAAAAAATTTTACCATATGACCTTTCTTTCTTTTGGGAAGACCATATGCAAGAACTCCTTTATTCTGTTAATATGAATTACTGTGATTGGTATTTTTGAACATTAGACCAACTTGCTTTTCTTGATTGAATTCAGCTTAGTCATGCTGAAACTCTTGATTGTGTTTGTTAATGTTTTGTTTGGGATTTTTTATTATATATTCATTTTTTCAAAATGTCCTTGTTAGATTTTTATATGAAAGCTCTGTTTTCCTCATAAAACACAATATGGAGATGTGGTCCCTCTTTTCCTTTTCTGGGAGCACCTATTTAAGACTGGTGTTACTTCATCTTTAAATGTTCAGTAGAATTCACTAGTGAAGTCATCTGGATCTGGAGTTTTCTGAGAGGGAATGTTTGGAATTCCAGATTCAGAAGCTCCTAGAATTATTTAAACTTTGTGTTTCTTCTTGTGTCAGTTTTGCTTGTGTGTGTGTGTGTGTGTGTGTGTGTGTGTGTGTGTGTGTGTGTGTGTTAAATCTCATTTTGTTTGTTTCCAATGTATTGACAAATGCTATAAATAATATTCTTTTAATATCTGCAGGGAAGTGCCTATATTCATCCCTTCGAAAGAACTGAATAAAGCTGGCTCTGGGAGTCCTGAAAGAGCCTGGAGCCCAGGGCAGAAATACTGCTAGGGCGGCACAGACAGGAATAGTAAGCAAAAAGGAAGAGGCAAGCTCATTTCCCCTCTCCCTACTTTGTGGGCTACCTCCATTGCCCCTCATTGGAAAAACCCAATGGTACAACGAAAAGCACAGCTTAGAGAGATACCCAGCCCCCACCCACATCAGGGAGCAGATGACCCAGAACTAAGGAAATAGCTTAATAATCAGTACACCCACCCCCCCCTAAATATTTTCAATGTTTTTTTCACCTTGCCCCACCTGGAGAAGAGACCCTTAGAATCATGTTTCTTTTTACTTCATCCCCTTCCCCTCTTCCTATTCCTAGGATATGATGAGATTGTTTAGGTCCATGATCTTAATAAGATTTTCCTTCTTTCTTTTTTTTTTTTTGAGTTGGAGTCTCACTCGGTCGCCCAGACTGGAGTGCAGTGGCCGCTCCCGGCCACCACAGCCTCGCCTGCTGGGCCCCGGCAATCCTTCCGCCTCAGCCTTCCGAGTAGCCGGAATTACAGGCATACGCTACCACGCCCGGTTGATTTTTTAAAAATTTTATTGTAGAGATGAGGTCTCGCTGCCCAAGCGGGTCTCGAACCCACGGGCTCAGGCAATCCACTCACCTCAGCCTCCCAAAGGCGCGGGATTACAGGCTGAGCCACGGAGCCCGGCTGATTTTCCTTCTTTCATTTCAAGAATCCTTATGAACAACTGTATTATACTTTACATTCACATTATCATAACCCATTAAGATATAAATCAGGGCCGGGTGCGGTGGCTCAAGCTTGTAATCCCAGCACTTTGGCAGGCCAAAGTGAGGGGATTGCCTGAGCCTATGGGTTTGATAATAGCCTGGGCACCTTGGTGAGACCTCATCTCTACAATAAATAAAAAAAATTAGCTAGGCTTGGTAGTATGCCTATAGCTCCAGCTACTTGGAAGGCTGAGGTGGAAGGATCGCCTGAGCCCAGCAAGTCAACATTGGGATGACCATGAGCGTGCCACTGCACTCCAGCCTGGGTGATAGAGTAAGACTCCAACTAAAAAAAAAAAAAAAAAAGATATCAATTAGTATGACAAATGTCATTCTTACTATTGTCACTGTACTCTGTCTCCTCCTTCTCTGGGTCCTTGTTTGATTTTGTTCTTTGGTGAGGGTGTACTGCAGTGTTCTCATACAACATGCATGGACAATGTATGCTTCCTGGCTGCATCGCTCATAATCCTTTTCTCTTTAATTGCCTGGGTAGGGAATTCCTGATCACTTCTTTCTTCTCCCTAGCCACTAAATGTTACCCCATTGTCTATTACTTTCCATGACTGCAGGTAATAAATGTGATGTGAGACTGACTATTTCTAGGAGCAACTTGTTCTTTCTGTCTGGAAGCTTATATGATTTTTTTCCATTCTTGAAATTCAGAAATTTTGCCAGGATGTGTCTGCGTTCTGCCTTTTCAGAACTGTTCCAATCTGAAAATCAAGACTTTTCCTTTGGCATTTTCTTTTCTTGTTCTCCATCATACTTTTGCTTGAGAACGCCTTCTATTATTTACATATGCATCCTGAGTCCACCCTCTATATCGTGATCTTTCACTAGGGATTTTTAGTTCATTAATTTTTGTCTTGTGTTATAGGATACCTGTTTCATTTTATCACCATAAAATAGTAATTTGTTTTATAGCAGACCATTCTTTTTCAGTACTTCTAAAATTTTAAATTAAAAAAGCAAGCATTATTCTGTTCTGGAAGTATTTTGTTGTGCTCTAATCATACCTCCTTACGGGTTCCCATTATATTTTTTATTATATAGTCTATTTCTGTTTCTACCCATTAGTTCTGCTCCATAGTAGCCATCTGTTTGAGAATTTGGCTGTCTTCCTTCAGACCATTGTACCTCTTAGGTGGCATGACTTTGCTTTGCCTGATGATTTGGTTGGGTGTGGAGTTTCCCAGCACTGGTTTGGACCCAGCTGGAGGCCCTGATGGCTAAAATACCCCTAAGGCCATGGTGAATTAATAGGAAGAGATGGGGGCAGATAGTGTGGGGCTGTTTTCCCTCTGTGGGGCTGGGTAACTGCACTGACAAACTCAGTGGTCTCACTTTAGACATGGTGGGGATGGGGTAGGGATTTTCAGAATCAAGTAGAGCTGAATGTCTTCAGTCCGACTTTGTAACTTCTCTTTCACAGGGGACAGCTGTGCCCTCCCAGAACTGACACCTCATGTGGGCCACACAGGCCCCTTCTCTGCTGCTCGGGAGTCCCCCAGCTAATCCCACTCTGGCCTGGGATAGCTGGACTCTGGGCTGTCAGGACTCCAGATTGCCTGGCCTTTGGTTCACAGGTTCTTGCTGAACTCTGGTCCCTGACCTCAGCGTCCTGTGCTGAGTATGTCCCTCTACCACAGGCCACGGAGAGCAGCAGTGGGTCAGCCTCCGAATACACCTTCACCTTAGGCATCATTAGCAGCCACAGGAGGCAAGAAAACATGTGGCTGGTTGGCCCGGGTATTTCAAAGATCACCTGTCCCATCACCATACTGGGACAAGGTATACCCAGGAAACAAGGACCGACTTGGGTATACTGAATGAGTCCAGATAACGACAGACTGGTATTCCTGAAAACCTCTAGAGCCCTGGTTATAGCTTCCTGTCTTCTTCCAAGCAACATGGGACCAAGGTCTCAGGAGTCAGGGATCAGTTACGGGCAAGGTGACTGGCATCTAAAATGTGGAGTCTATCAGGTGGGTAGAGAAGTGATGGGATTTGCTAGAAAGAAGGAACCAAGTGAAGAGTGGTGGGGAGCTTGTGATGATCTTTGAGGTCCAGTGTACAGTGGGAAATAACTCTTTGGTGGGTACTCACAGTGGACCACTGGCTGAGAAGCACCCAGACAAGCTAGGATGACATCCATGAAATATAAGGACATATCTTCATAACTTCCAAACAAAACTTGTCTTTTCTAACCTACAGACTTTAGCTATCTGGGGAAAAGGTCTATGGACCTTCTCCTTTTCCTGGGTCCCAGGTAACATCTAAACGTCTCTTTGCCCTACAGAGGGAGGCAGACGACCATGTGGTCTTGCATGACTACCTGAATTTCAGCAGCATTTCAAGCTTACATTCAAATGTGTAGATCTCAGAGACAGGTGAATGCAGTGACTGAGATGCCTGGCTTCACCAGGTGAAGTCTGTGGACCACCAGTTGATATGTGCCTCTTGGTGGGACTCCCTTGTTTACAGATATTAGTTGGGAAGCTTTGGGGTTGCTTTGGCTGCAGGTGATATAAAACCCAGTTCACAAAAGCTTAAACAATAAAGGAAGTTATTATGTCAAATAACATGCCCAGAAGTGGGCTGCCCCAGGCTTAGTTGGTTCAGCAGCCTGCAAAGTCAAGGATCCATATTGTTTTGGCTCTGCAGGTTTCTGTGTGTTGATGTGCTTGCTGGCTTAGCTCTAGTCAGTCATAAGACAATTGCCACTGCTTGAGGCAATACATGAGGATGCAAAATGTCCAACAGAAGAAGAATGTTTTCCCTCTTTCTTTTGTTCCTATAAACTTTTTTTTCAGAGCAAATAAACATTTATCAGATGGCTCCAAAAATATCCCTCACAACTCATGGCCCAGAACTGGATCACACATTCACTCCTAAACCAGTTACTTGTTATTTAACCTCCAATTAATGAGTTGCATCATTTATTCATAGATTTAGAAAATGTCATCCTTGAGTAAGAGTAATAAAGTAAAAATGTGAATGGATATTAAATGGCAACGAGTTGGGCAGAATATCTATCAGTTACATCTCATTATCACATTTACCCACAAAAGATTAAGCAGAACAGATGTGTCCACATTAATTACTATGTGAAATTTCCCAATACACAGTTTCTTAATATCCAAAATAATAAGCACATTAAATTAGGTAATTTATTTATAGGTAAATGTGAAGGGGAAAGAAATGCATAAGTAGTATGAACCACTTAGATAATTATGAACAATTGAGCAGCTCAAGAAAATTTCATGGGTTTATTTTTAAGGACTGGTTGGATCCTATAAGCAGTTAATTAATGTTTGCTTTTCCACATCATCTCTCTCAAACTTTAGAATTAATAAAATCTTTTTTATAAAAAAAAAGTCCTGCTTCTCAAGAAAGAAAGATGCCCTTGTTTTTCCAGCCAGATTAAGGGATGGGGTTGCCAGTTTCAAAAGGTGAGGGGCGGTTTCAACTACCAGAAACCAAGCTCCCTCACCTTTTGGGCATCTAGAGTTGCCTTTCCTACAGGGATGAGTGTAATTCTCACCTATGTGGGGGGCTTTATGGTCTTAATTTTTCAGCCAAGGTGCTGATGTGTTTGTCATTTAACATCTCTGTATTTCTAAGATTGCTATTTTTTCCTGATGCTGCTGAGTCCTTTCTGTCTTCCCAGTTTTCTGCCTCCTCTTTCCCCAGGCCGTCTTAGTATCTCCTTTTGACCAGGAGATTCAGTTTATTTCCTGAAATGCCATTCTTCCTTATTTTCTCTGTTCAAGGCTTTCGACAGCTCCACACAGCAGTCAAAACATCTCATGTAAATGCAAGGAAAGCATTTGGGGAGAAAACTGAAGTATCCTTTAATATTGGGTTCCTGGGGGTTACCCTCTCCAGGGGGTCAGGAGCTCTGTAGTAAAGGGGTTGGTTATCTTCTCTACTTAGTGGAGCTGTCATGTATGCTATGCATGATTTACATGTTTTTCAGGGAATTTGAGACAGGTCTTTTTATGTTCTGATAGACGCAAACATGGTGGATTTTTAAAAAGATTTTTTAACCAGGGGTACTTCAAGATCATATGTATACATTCCCCAGTGTTTTTACTGTGAAATGCAGACACGTTAAAATGAAAATATGAGAATTCAGATTGAGTGCAGACTTTACTTGTTTGAGCATTTTTTTCCATATTAATGAAAGCAATTATCACATTTCCACGCACCTTTATTTTTTTTGTCCAGATGAGCAAAAGAAAGTATGGATAACAAATAGGATTGCCTATATACAAAGGACAGAGCATCTTTCTTGCTCCCTCCAGGTAGAAGGATACTATTATCAATTCTCATGTTGACATAGTTTGTGAAATTCACTTGTCCACAGTAGCTTAAAAACTATTGTTGTTATTACTGTTATTTCACAGGAAGATGATCCCTTTTTACTAAGTGGACAGTTTCCAGAAAAGGTACATTTGGAAATCTGTGGTCAATGGAGTGACATATATCTCATCTGAATCATTCTCACATTTCTAGTTTTTATTGTTTCATTATTATTATTATTATTATTATTTTGAGTCAGAGTTTCACTCTGTCACCCAGGCTGGAGCACAGTGGTACACTCATGGCCACCGCAGCCTCAACCTGCTGGGCTCAGGTAATCTTTCCACCTCAGCCTTCCAAATAGCTGGAACTACAGGTGAGTGCCACCATGCCCAGCTAATGTTTTTAATTATTATTTTTATTGTAGAGACAAGGTTTCAACAAGTTGCCCAGGGTGGTCTCGAAGCCCTGGACTCAGGCAATCCTCTTGCCTCTGCCTCCCAAAGTGCTGGGATTACAGGCATGAGCCACTGCGCCTGGCAGTTTCATGGTTCTTATATATCCTGTTGTATAAAACTAAGAACAAGTCTCAGTTGTCATATTTAGGAAACTGCAGGAGCTAAATTTAATTTAATTAGAGGAACACTGCTTAGTAGAGAGATGTCATCAGGGTGAGACCATGTGAAGGCTGGGGTCAGATGAGCAGCAGATGTGTACCTAACACTGTGTGTGGCATGCTTAATTCATTGTGTGTGTTTGAATAGTATTTTGTTGGGCTTTTTTTCTGCTGCAGATATTGCCTTCAGTTCAGTGATATATGTAAAATGCAAAAATTTGCCTGTAAAGTAAGGTGGAAGAATTTAGTTTTAAATTATATACTATAAACATATCTATAACATGCTTTTGCAGATGTTAATTTAATTTGAATTTTTGTGAATATCCTGGATTTGCAAAATATTAATGAACACTGAGTAATACATACTGCCCTATAAAGCCATTTTCACAGTATAGGTTGATATATTTCAATATTGTAGATTTTTTTCAGATAACAGGTACTTGCTCAGTAGTGCGAAGCACATGCCTGTAATTCTGGCTACTTGGAAGGCTGAGGAAGGATCGACGGAGCCCAGCAGGTTGAGGCTGCGGTGGCCGGGAGCGGCCACTGCACTCCAGTCTGGGTGACAGAGTGAGACTCCAACTCAAAAAAAAAAAAAAGAAAGCACTGGATCACAGTGTATGCTTACTTAACTTTGTGACCTATCTTTTATCTTGCTCTTATCTCTAGAATATCCTAGGCCTAGAGTTGCTTATATAGGCCATGATGCCTGCCTTTGTTACTGGAAGCTGAGAAACAACCAGAGCCCTGATTTCCTCAAGGTATTTTCCTACTGCTGTTGAAGTTTCATTTCTACGAATTAGCTTTAACCAGAAACTTGCATTCATTCTTGAATTTACAGAATTATGTCACTTAAAGAAAAATAGAGCCAAGTTAGGAAACTCATTGTCACCAGAAGCTCTAAGAAACTCAGGATGCTCCAGATACTGACACCTAAGAATAAGGAACCGGATGCTCCAGATACTGACACCTAAGAAATAAGGAACCAGGTGTTTAAGAGTTCTTATTTTCAGGATAGACTTTCTATTTTCTTTCCAACATATGGGTATGATTTTTAATTTCAGTTTCTTTCATATAATAATTATATCTAACAACTGAAAGTGGTCACCTAGCCCAGTCCTGTCTTTTTTGCAGGCGAGAAAGCTGACACCTGAGCAGTTAGAGGCTTTCTTCCAAGGCCCAGAGAAAGTTGGTGGTAGAGCTCTGATGAAACTGCTTTCCTTAAACCATGCAGCATATTTTAAAGATGTTCATAATTGCCTAAAATATAAACAAAGATGCCTCCTGGTAGTGACTGAAATCATTATTTTAGCAACGGACTCTCCTCCATTGAGGTTTGATTTAATTTTTTAATTGAAAATTATTTTGTTGTTGTTGGTCCAAACAGTCTGGGCACCCTAAATGCATCCATTTGATGGTTCTCATTCTGTTTAACTAGGTTTTTTTTGTTTCATCTCATTATAATTATTAGAGATTTGGCTTTCTTCAAGTTTTTTTAAAAGAGGTTTATTGAGACATAATTAACATACCATAAAGTACACCTGTTTAAGTACACACTTCAATGTTTTTAGCATACTTAGAGTTATGTGACCATCATCATCTAATTTTATGACATTATAATCACCAGAATAAATCTCATACTCTTTAGCAGTCACTCTTCATTTCTTACCTCCCGTCAGCCCTAGGCAACCACTAATCACTTTCTGCCTCTATGAATTTGCCTACTCTAGACACTTCATACAATACATGGTCTTTTGTGAATAGATTCTTTCACTTAGCATAGTGTTTTAGAGATTCATCCAATTGTAGCATATATCAGTACTTAATTTCTCTTATAGATGAAAAAGTCTTATCTTTGGAGACATGTCTGTTCAAATCAGTTGCCCATTTTTAAAGCTAAATTTTTAGGCTGGGTGCCATGTAATCCCAGCACTTTGGGAGGCCGAGGCGAGAGGACTGTCTGAGGCTGCAGGTTCGAGATGAGTCTGGGCAATGTGGTGAGACCTTGTCTCTATCATAACTCAAAAAATTAGCTGGGCATGGTAGTGCGTGCCTGTAGTTCTGGCTACCTGAAAGGCTGAGGCGGAAGGATCGCTGGAGCCCAGCAGGTTGATGCTGGGGTGGCCATGAGCATGCCACTGCACTCCAGCCTGGGAGACAGAGGGAGACTCCTACTCAAAAAAAAACCAAACTAGATTTTTATCTTATTATTCAGGTGTTAAAAGTTGTTTATATATTCTGTGTATAAGTCCCTTCTCAGATACATGATTTGCAAATATTTCCTCCCAGAATGTGTAAAGTGACTTTACTTTCCTCAGTGTCCTTTGACACACGTTTTTAATTTTGATGACGTCCAACTTATCAATCTTCTCACTTATCGCTTGTGCTTCTGGTTTTATATCTGCTCTTAGATATTGCCTGACTCAAGGCCATGAATATTTACTCCTGTATTTCTAAGAGTTTTATAGTTTTGGCTCTTACATTTAGGCTGTGAACCTTGATGTATGGTGTAAGGTCACAGGGTCCAAATTCATTCTATGTGTGGCTGTCTAGTTATCCCAATGCCATTTGCTGTTACCCCACTGAATTACCTTGGCCTCTTTTCAGAAATCAATTGACCATAGATGTATGAGTCTATTTCTGGACTCTCAATTCTAACCTGTTGCTCTCTATATGTATATTAGTTTGCTAGGGCTGCCATAACAGAATACCACAGACTGGGTGGCTTAAACAGTAGACATTTATTGTCTCCTAGTTATAGAGGCTATAAGTCCAAGATCAAGGAGTCAGCATGTTTGGTCTATATCGAGGCTTTTCTTGTTGACTTGCATACAACACTTCTCACGATGTCCTCACCTGGCCTTTCCTATGTGCAGACAGATCCCTGGGCTCTCTCTCTCTCTCTTCTTTTTTTCTTTTTTTGAGTTGGAGTTTCAGTCTATCACCTAGGCTGGAGTGTAGTCACATGCTCACAGCTACCGCAGCCTCCACCTGTAGGACTCAGGTGATTCTTCCATCTCAGCCTTCCACAACCATGCCTGGCTAATTTTTTGCTTTACTATAGAGACAAGGTCTTACAAAATTGCCAAGGCGGATCTTGAGCCCCTGGGTTCATGCAATCCTCTTGCCTGCACTTTCCAAAGTACTAGGATTACAGGCACGAGCCACCATGCCCAGTGCTTCCTCTTTTTATAAGGATGCCAGTCTTACTGGATTTGGGCCCACCCTAAAAGCCTCATTTTAATTTAATCCATTTAAATACTTTATCTTCAAACATAGATACAGTCTGAGGTAATAGGGATTAGGACTTAAACATATGAATTTTGGTGAGGGGCCAGTTCATCCTGTAATATGACTATGCTTGTACCACTACTATACTGTCTTGATTACTGTAGAATTGTAGTACATTTTGAAATCAGGAAGTGTGTCTTCCAATGTTGTTCTTTTTTAGGATTATTTTGGCGATTCTGGGTTCCTTACATTTCCATATGAATTTTAAGATCAACTTGTCAATTTCTGTAAAAAGTTAAGCTTGGTTTTGAAGGGATTGTCTTGAGTTTATAGATCAATTTAGGTAGTATTAATATTGTAATAGTAAGTCTTCTGATCCATGTGCATGGAATGTTTTTCATCTATTTGGATCTTCTTTAAGTTCTTTCAATATTTTAGTTTTCATAGTATAAATTTTATACTTCTTTTATTAAGTGTTTTATTCTTTTTAATGCTATTGTAAATGGGGGCTGTTTTAGCTTCATTTTCAGATTGTTTGTTGCAGGTACACAGAAATGGATTTTTTTTTTTGTAATTGAACATGTATATGATGTATCTTGCAACCGTCCTGAACTTGTTTATTAGATCTAATATTATTTAGTGGATGCCTTGGGATTTTCTATATGTAAGATCTTGCCATCTATGAAGAGATAGTTTTACTTCTTCCTTTCCAATCTGGATGCCTTTTATTTCATTTTCTTGCCTAATCCTTGGCTCTAGCCTCTAATACAGTGTTGACTAGAAGTGCTTGAGTGGACATTCTTTTAGTATGAGGACATTCGGTGTTTCACCATTTAAGTATGATGTTAGCTATAGATTTTTCATAGATGTCATTACATTGAGGAAGTTCCCTTCTAATTCTACTTTGTTGTACTCTTATCATAAAAGTAGATTGACAGTTTAGATTCTGTCAAATGCTTTTACTGCATCTCTGGAAACCATCATGTGAGTTTTGTCCTTTATTCTCTTAATATGGTATATTATATTAATTGAATTTTCTGATATTAAACCGGCCTTATGTTCCTGAAAAAAAATTCCATTTAATCATGGTATGCAATCTTTTTTACATGAGCTAAATTTGGTTTGGTAGTATTTTGGTAATGATTTTTGCATCTATATTTATGTTGGTCTATAGTTTTCTTTGCTTATGATATCTTGGTCTCATTTTAGTCTCAAGATAATACTGTACTTATAGATTGAGTTAGGAATTAGTACCTCCTTCAGTTTTCTAGAAAAGTTTGTAAAGAGTGGGTCTTCATCTTGAAATGTTTGGTAAAAGTCATATGAAGCCTTATAGACTTCGATTTTTCTTCATTAGAGGTTTTAAAATTAATTCCACTTGTTTCTTCGTTATAGATCTATTAATATTTTATTTCTTTTTGAATAGATTTAATTAATGTGTCTTTTAGAAACTTTTCAATTCTTCCCATTTATCTAATTTGACGTATAGTTGTTCATGGCATTCCTTTATAATTATCTTGTTTCTGTAAGGTTGATAATGATGTCCCATCCTTCGTTCTGATTTTATCTGGGTATTCTCTCTTTCTTGGTCATTGTGGGCAAAGATTTCTTGGGGGGGGTTTCCTTCTTTTTCAAGCTCTTGGATCATCTTTAGTGACCTATAATTTTTCATATTTCACCAGTGCAGAGTTTTGTGCTTCCTCCCTTCCTCTATAGATCATGTTGTCAGGAGTAATTAGAAAAGTATTAGATTGGCAAGAGGACCTGCAGATTTTTCTTTTATAGGCCACAGTGGATCAAAGGTTATACTGTTTACATGGCTGCTATAATACTTGCACAAGTTTCTTGGAGCCCAATCATCATAGGAGGCAAACTGCTGTATCTCCCATCCTCGAGGTCTGACAGCATTTGACCTGCCTGTGAGGCTACCCCTGAGGGCAATTGGTCAGCAGCCTTGGACAGGTTCTTGAGGATTATCCTTAGAAAGGAGACAGCTGTGGATGCTCTCAGAAGGGAGATACACAGGCTTCTGCAAGCTCAGACCTCACAAGTACCACACAATCCTTGGTCTTCCCAGGCCTTAGGAAGGGGAAAGCCCTCTTCTAATGAAGTACCTAAGTTCTCATTTGCATCTTGGAGAGGTAAGAGCCCTGTACTGGTTCTCTCCTCTGCAGATCATGGAGAACCTGTAGCCTCTGATTACCCTCCAGCCCTGAAAATGTGCTTGCTCTTGTTGTCAGTCCCAGGAGGGAACCAGGAAGGAGAGAAGATCAGAGATGTGGGAACAGTATAAACCTACCATCTCCCCAGGATTCCTAGTTACCTCTATTTCTCAGTTCATGATTGTTGTCTCCCTCAGGACCACCAGTTATGTATACATGGAGTCTTTCTTGTCTCATTCTTTTTTCAATTTAAATACATTTACTTTTCTTAAAACCTATCTGCATTCTACCTCTCTGGGTATTAGCTTTGTGCATTCTCCTTCTTGGTGCCCTCGCCCTGTGGGAAGATCTCTGCTTTAGGCTAAAGACATAGTCTACAAGAATCAGGCTTCTGCCATCTTGCATGGTGTAGTGGGCCAGGAGGAGGGATGCTTTCGGTTAAATATGGAGAACACAGCTACTCTAGAGTAAAAGATGCTTTTGAGTATATTCCACGTTGTCTGAAACTCCTTTCTGCAGAGGTAAATCACCAGATTAGCTCATATTACATTCCATTAAGAAAAGCAGTCTTTCAAAATTTCTCTCTCCCTAGCCTTTATTCCCAGCAACTAAAATCATAAGCATATTCCTTAACAACAGAATGCTATAAAGGAACATAACAAAAATGTCACATTTTATTCAATTCACCTCTTATTGCATTAAAAAATCCTCATAGGTAATATTAACCTTCTTTAGTTCCATTCCTTTGAAACAGAGTCTCATTACCCCTTTTCCCCTGTGTAATAGGTTTGGCTGATTTTTCCAGAACTTGTTCACTTTGAAGTGACAGAAACCAACTCAAAGTAGAGTAAGTAAAAGGAGATGCTCTGGTAACTAGTTATCACCAAGAGTCTGATCTGAAACTCAGGATCCAACAATTCAAATGGCAGCATTAAGACTGTTTCACCATCTCTTATGAGTTGGCTTTGCTATGAAGCAGGTTATCCTGAAGCAACAGCAAAAGTGGCTTGGCTTACATCGCACCTCAACTTGCTTGCTCACAGGAAAGATAACCTGTGTGAAGGTCTTCAAGTGATGCTGACTTGAAACGATAACGCAGACTTTGGCCTGAATCATGTACACTGAGGAATGAAAAGAAGAGCCTACCAAGGTCTCCTAGAGATAGGAGGAGGCAGTTCCTAAAGAGAAAGAATGTAGAACAGCGAGGAACGAAACATGCAAACAGAAAGAGTCTTAATGGCTACTATCAAGACCTTGTATGTTTGTGATTTTATAACTTAGTAGGCTTTATTTTCATAAGTAAAGAGTCCTAGTACTTGGAAGATTTGTATTAATTGAAAAGACAGTCTAAGCAAAGACTTCTGGGCCAAATGGCTACAATGCTTGGAAGGCATTGTCTTATCAAGGCCCATATCTCTAGCCCCTTTCACCAGCTAAGGAAGGCTCTGTTGCTGCTTAATGAAAGTATTCATTATGAGGGACAAAATGTTATTAGGTATTCCACATGTGATCTAAGCAGGAAGGACCTTTGCTATGAATGAGTGTACACAACTGTGGACACGAGATTTTATTACAACCATTAAAATGTCTAAGAAGGTGCATGACAGTATTTCAGTCTGATGAAATTTGTTTATGCTTGATTTATGGCCGAAGCTGTGGTTGATCTTAGAGTACATTCCATGTGTTGATGAGTAGAATGTATATTCCGTGGTTGTTGGGTAGAGTGTTCCGTAGGTATCTATTAAGTTCATTTGGTCAAGCGTCAAGTTGAGGTTCCAGATCTCTTTGTTGATTTTTTTGTCTCAATGATCTGTCTAGGGTTGTTAGTGGGGTATTTAAGTACCCAGGTATGATAGTGTTAGAGTCAATATCTTTTTTTAGTCTTCCTAAAAACTGCTTTATGAAAGTTGGTGCTACCGTGTTGGGTGCATATATGTTTAGGATGGATATTTCTTGTTGATGGATTGAACCTTTTATCATTATGTAGTGACCTTCTGTATCTTTTTAAATTTTTGATAGATAATAACTTCCTGCTTTCTTTTGTGTTCTGTTTGCCCAGAAATTTGTTTTCCATCCTCTTACTTTGAGTCTGTGAGTGTCCCTTCTGGTGATATGATTCTCCTGGAGACAGCATATTCTTGCTTCATGATTTTTTATATAATTTGCCATTCTATGTATTTTCAGTGATGCATTTAATCCATTCACATTCAGGCCAATTATTGAGATGTGCGAGTTTATCCCTGTCATGCGATTCTTATAGAGTTTGTTGTTTGTTTATTGGCTTTCTTTTTATTTTGGGGTTGATTTATGTGTGTTTTCAATCTTTTTCCTGCATACACGTAGGCATAAATGGAACATACCTCAAAATAGTAAGAGCCATCTATGAGAAACCCACAGCCAACATACTGCTCAACAGACAGAAACTGGAACCACTTTCCCTGAAAACTGGAACAAGACAAGGCTGCCCACTCTCACCCCTCCTGTTCAACATAGTGTTGGAAGTCCTAGTTAGAGCAGACAAGAGAAGGAAATCAGGGGTATCCAAATAGAAAAAGAGGAAGTTAAGTTATCCCTCTTTTCAGATAACATGATCCTATACCTTAAAAAAATCAAGAGAATCTGTCAAAAATTTCCTTGCACTGATAAAGTCTTTGCACTTTGGCAAAGTCTCAGGGGATAAAATAAATGTGCAAAAGACATTCACATTCCTATACACCAACAATAAACAAACAGAAATCCAAATAAAAAGCACAATCCCATTCACAATAGTCACACAAAAAATGAAATACCTTGGCATCTTCCTAACCAGAGAAGTCAAAGACCTTTACAATAAAAACTACAAAACACTGCTCAAATAAATCAAAGATGACACAAACAAATGGAAAAATATTCCATGCTCATGGATTGGAAGAATCAACATTGTTAAGATGTCTATCCTACCAAGGCAATCTACAGATTTAATGCAATACCCATTAAATTACCAGCAGCATTCTTATCATACCTGGAAATGACAATACAGAAATTCATATGGAAACACGAACAACCACAAATAGCCAAAACAATCCTCAGCAAAAGAAACAAAGTACAAGGTATCACACTTCCAGACTTTGAACATTATTATAAAGCTACAATAATCAAAACAGCCTGATATTGGTACAAGAACAGGCATATAGACCAATAGAACAGGATAGAGATTCTGGAAGCAAAACCACAATTTCTCAACTGACTCATCTTTGACAAAGCTTCCACCAACAACCACTGGGAAGAGGAGAACCTATTCAGTAAATGGCGCTGGGAAAACTAGCTGACCACATGCAGCAGATTAAAACAAGATCCCTACCTATCACCGTACACAAAAATCAACTCTAAGTGGATCAAAGACCTAAATGTAAAACCTCAAAGTATAAGAATCTTAGAAAAAATGGGAGACACCCTTATGGAAATTGGAACTGTCAACCAATTCCTGACAAAAAGCCCAAATGTCTATGCCTTAAGAGATAAAACAAGTGGGGCCTCATCAAACTGAAAAGCTTCTGCAAAGCAAAACAAACCATCAAGAGAGCAGGGAGACAGCCCACAGAATGGGAAAAAATATTTGCAGACTGTGTATCTGACAAAGGCTTAACATCCAGGATCTATAAGGAACTCAAACATGCCAAAAAGAAAAAAAACAGCCCTATTACAAAGTGGACATAAGATATGAATAGACACTTCTCAGAAGAATACAAGAGCAGCCAACAGATATATGAAAAAATACTCAGCCTCACTAATCATCAAAGAAATGCAAATCAAAACCACACCGAGATACCACCTAACTTCAGTCAGGATGGCCACCAACAATAATTCAAAAAACAACAGATGCTGGAGAGGCTGTGGGGCAAAAGGGACACTTTGACACTGTTGGTAGGAGTGTAAACTAGTACAACATCTGTGAAAAAGTTTGGCAATTTCTAAAAGATCTAAAAGTGACCTTCCATATGACCCCTCAATTCCCCTTCTGGGAATACACCCGGTGGAACTCAGATCACTCTATGAAAAAGATAACCTGCACAAGCATGTTTACTGCAGCATTATTCATAATAGCAGAAACATGGAACCAACCATGCTGCCCATCGATAGAGGACTGGATTTAAAAAAAATGTGGTACATATACACAAAGGAATATTACACAACCATAAAGGACAAAATTATGAACTTTGTAGCAACTTGGATGGACTTAGAGTCTATAACACTGAGTGATCTATCACAGAAACAAAGAACTAAGTGCCACATGTTCTCAGTCATAAGTAAACCTCGACCAATTATCATAATACTATAAGAAAGGGATTCGCAGTAATGACAAACTGCCAGGGTTGGGGGGAGGCACACCTCATCAAGGGTACCTGCATAATGACCATTTGTATACCTGACCCTGAATTGTACCCCACACTTTTAAAATAAAAAAAAAATATCTAGATTGCTTTCCCTATTATCTAGCCACCAAAATAGTGTTTGCCTCCCATCTCCTTTGCTCGTGTGCTGCACATTGTCCCATTTTCTTCCACTGGAAGAGGCAGAGAAGCTGCTCTTATATGGTGACTGCATGCTTTGATCATTGCCTTTCTTCCCCCAAAGTCCTCACCTGCTTTTAGAATTGTGTTGCTGCCAGAAAATTAAAGCCTTTCTCTGGTTCTGCAAGAAATACCAGTGAATGAATAGGAGAATCTAGTATATAATAAGGATGATTACAGATTTTGGGCAGGCATTTGCTATCAAGGAGATATAATAAAGCATTTAATTACTTAGAGACATCTAAAGAGCAATTAGTAGGCACTTCCTTTTTCATTGCACTTAAAGTCTTAGCTAGATAAGTTTTTTCCTCAAAGAATTTTGATTTTTTTTTCTTTCGGGTCTACTAGTAAAAGCATGAAGGGTCATTAACATAAAGTATTTGAAATGTTTTTCTTTTTAATCACTTTTCTTTGTTACTTCACTGCCTGAACAGAAACTCACAAATACTATATTCAAGTCACACTGAATTTATCGAACATTTGAGTGTGCATAACTGCCATGGCATAGTGTCACTGTGAAGGTAAACTTCATTGAGGATATATTTTTTATTTATCTCCCAAACAAGAAAAACAAGATTGAATTTTATTTTTAAAAGCAAATATCTTTAATACCATCTTAAATATATATATTTTTCCAGACCTTGTCCTGATATGTGTACATGTATTTCACTGCAGTGAACATCTTTTTCATCATTTCACTGAAGGGTGGCAAAATATGCTACCCAAGATATGTCACTTTGGCATAAGAATCACTTGGAGCTAAAGGCACTTGAAAAAAATAGCAGATGCAAGAAGGGCATTCTAATCTCTTCTCTTTCTGAAAACAGGAGATTAAAAAAATTCCCATGTGAAATGAGAGCTTCACTGTACCAGGAGAAAAGAAACATTATCCAGTGGGGAATCACAGTCAAGAAAATTCTGTACAATCAACTTTAAAATAATTAGCTTATTTTATCCTCCCCACATTGGTTTTATCATTTCTTTGGGTCTTCACTTCCCTATGAAGGCTCCTATGTCATATAAAACTTACATAAAATTTGTATGCTTTTCTCGTGTTAATCTATTTTATGTCAATTTAATTCTCAGGTCCAGCCAGGACCCTTAGAATGTAAAGTTTTGCCTCCCCTACACAACATACAACTTTGTGTAGTCCTCAATTATTTTCCTTAACAGAAACTCCTGGGAATGGCTGGGCACAGTGACTCACGCCTGTAATCCCAGCACTTTGGGAGGCAGAAATGAGAAGACTGCCTGAGCCCAGGAATTTGAGACCAGCCTGGTCAAATTGGTGAGACTTCGTCTCTACAATAAATCAAAAAATTAGCTAGGCGTGGTGGTGCACACCTGTGGTTCCAGCTACTTGGTGGCTTATGTCCGATTTTTCTCATCTGGATTTCTCTAGTAAGAGTGTAGAGGTGTTTTTGGACTTAAACCTGTTATCTTTTCTCCTCTATTTTGAGTAATGACAATCTGCTGACCGGGTAAGAATGCTGTTGAAAGACACTGTTGATTTTCAGGGCAAGTCTGAGAGGTGGAGTTGCTAGTAACTTTAGTAAATACCTTAGTAAGAAAAAACACTGAAAATCAATCCAGATACTGACGACAGCTTTTCTCTTATTTTCCATTTTTTTCTTATCTCTTGGTTGCTGAAATTTTTTGACTCATGGTATAACTTTGGGGGAACCTTTGGCAGAATTCTTGGTTGCAGGAGGCTTCTTTGAACTTAAGTCCAAATTTTAATTTGCAAAGAAACTGAAGCAGATGAACTTTTTCATTGTAAAAAAGTGAATGCCTTGATAACATACTTTCCTTAGTCGGCCTCTGTCATTAAGATTAATGCTTGAGGATACAGTTGGATCTTGTGTGGAATAGAAAGTTATTACTTACTGCATAGTAGATTTTAGCATACTTGCATCATTACATGGAGTATGATTTAACATTTAGTATCGCAGTTCCAGTGCCATGCATTTTCATACTGAATTTCAAACAAAAATGTGATGCTACTAACATTTAACAAAATTTTAATAAGGTTGTGTTTGATGCTATTATTCAAATAATGTCTTCTGAGTTGCTTTCCTTTGAATATATTTGCATTAAAGAGGAACTCATTTGATTTGGATCTTTTGAGGAGTTTATCTACTTTCTGGGTGGCTTTAAATAGACTGGGGAAATTCAACTTTGCTGAATTTGCCAAGATGTGTAGAAGTAATAGCAGATTGCTGATGGTTTCAGCTAATGAAATGACTCATTTGGCTATTAGAGTTGCACAATTAAAATATATAGACTGCACACATCAGAGATTATGAGGGGTAATACCCCGTCTTCTCTTTTTCTTTCTTACTGAGCCCTAAAGCTAATATATTAAGAATTAAGAAATTTAAGAGATCCACATTATTGCAACTCTTGATCAGTGATGCCCAAAATTAAATGGTAATCTCTTGAGAGCACATTTCTTTGCAGCATTCCTCTTTTCCGTTTCTGCTACAGTTGTGGTTGTGGGCCCAAAGCCGTTTCCACGAGCGTGTTTTCCAAAAATTAAACTCCTTTGGCCAAGCTAAAAGATTTTACAGTGCATGTTTTGTGTGGCGGTTTTCTCATAGCTGATGGGGTTTGTGCAGAGAAGACAAATAAGGAAACAGTGCAAGGAAGAAGCCCTGCTTACAGGAAAGCCTGCCCTCACGACCCCAAAGGCGAAAAAGGACATCAGAAGAAGTGCCTGGAGGTGATGACTAGGAGGGTGTGGATGTGAGCGAGGGGAGGGGCGGAAACTCAGAATCCTCTGGGACTTTTTAATGTCCTTTTAATGCTTTTCTACGTGTTGGAGTGGAAAGAAATGCTTTGACTTTACCTTCCACGGTCTCACCTTCGTCTTCAGCTAATTTTTCTTACACATTCATCCTCTGAGGTCTCTCCACGTTCAAATGTTCCCGATTTTAAAACTCTCAAGGCTGTCCGTAAAGCTCGCCTGAGCTCGTGCGGCCCTGCGTGTAGCCACACCCGTGTTTAGGAGTTTTGGTTCCGGTGCGCCCCTTGGACAACACTTACTCAGAAAAAAAGTCCCGGCTCGGCGTCCGAGGGCGGCACAGACACCGTTTTTTTTTTTTGAGCGCTCAGCGGCCGCTCCGGCGCGCCGCGCAGCCCCTGTGACGCACCGCGCAGCCCCTGTGACGCACCGCGCAGTCTCTGCCGTCGCCTCGCGCGCCCCCTGTGGCCCCGCCCAGGGTCGCGCAGACTTGCCTTGGGCCGACCCATAATCCTCTCCGCCGCCGCGCGCCGCCCGCGGGGCAGAGTCCGGGCCGGCCGCCGGCTCTCGCCGCCCGGCGACATGTTGCAAAAACAGGGTCGGGGCCGCTCCGGCGCCCAAGGCGACAGGGACAGAGGCTGGAGCCGTGACGGAGATTCCCGGACCCCAAGAGGCAGCATTGCCGAGGAGGCCCCGAGCACGTCCCGCGGGTCGAGCGGCACACAGGAGGCCCCGGGCGCCTCGTCTCAGGGCCCCCGCCGGTCCCAGACCGCCCCTTCCGTGGGACCCAGGACCCAGAAGCAGCTGGAGCTGAAGGTGGCGGAGCTGGTGCAGTTCTTGCTGATCAAGGACCAGAGGAAGATTCCGATCAAGCGGACCGACATCCTGAAGCACGTCGTTGGGGACTACAAGGACATCTTCTCGGACCTGCTCAAGCTGGCCGCTGAGCGCCTCCAGTACGTCTTCGGGTACAAGCTGGTGGAGCTGGAGCCCAAGAGCAACACCTACATCCTGGTCAACACCCTGGACCCCGTGGAAGAGGATGCCGAGGTGAGAGGCGACCAGGGGACGCCCACCACGGGTCTTCTCATGATTGTCTTGGGGCTCATCTTTATGAAGGGCAACACCATCAAGGAGACGGAGGTCTGGGACTTCCTGCGGCGTTTAGGGGTGTACCCCACCAAGAAGCATTTAATCTTTGGGGATCCAAAGAAACTCATAACTGAGGACTTTGTGCGCCAGCGTTATCTGGAGTACCGGCGGATACCCCACACTGATCCTGTGGACTACGAACTCCAGTGGGGCCCGCGAACCAACCTGGAAACCAGCAAGATGAAAGTACTGAAGTTTGTGGCCAAAATCCACAACCAAGACCCCAAGGACTGGCCGGCGCAGTACTGTGAAGCTCTGGCAGACGAGGAGAGTAGGGCCAAACCTGAACCTAGTGGCCCAGCTCCATCTTCTTGAAATCTGAGATGGATGCACAGGGACTCCTGGGACTGGGGTCTGAGACCCGAATGAATAATGCTGAGGGATTGGAGAAGGGGGGGCCCAGGGAGCATATTTCTGTAACGCTTAAGTGTGTGTACCTTTAAGATGTGTTTGCAAAGTTGTGTTCTTTTAATAGGGTGTTGGTTGGTTCCAGATTTTCAGTTGTAAACGGGTTAGGGGAGCATTTATTTTATTACTTATTTTACTTTTTTGGGTACGAAAGTTTTGCTAGCTTAGTAAAGCGAATTGGAAAACTTTACCATGATCTGGATCAGATGTGTAAGAAGGAACACATGAACAAATTGCTTTGGTGCCAAGAAAATAAAAGCAAACCCCAGTTTATAAGGAAAAATAAAAATCTTTATAACATTAAAAATAGAAATGTACTTGTCTGTATCCTCATTACCGTAACCTAACTATTTTGTTTCTCTTTATATCCTATGTATTATGCATGGCTCCAAGCAATGAACAGAATGTATTTTCTCCAAATAACAGTTTTTAAATATTCATAGTTATTACTCAGCTCTGTTGCTGACCAGTTAGTACATTTAGGTTTTTTGGGGGTTTTTTTGGTACTATGGTTGTTACAATAAATACTATATTTTTGAAGCATTGAGTGTTTTTTTAAATCGTGAGTTAGAACATTTTATGACTCAAAACCAGCATCCTAAAAAAGATTTTGCTGCATATTATAAGGGTAAATAGTGTTTTGTAGATGTTAGGTCAGTTTTGTGTGTGTATATATACATATATAGGATCATAATGTAAAACACATTTCTCACTGTGGGCCCCAGAAAGCTTAGATATCAGTGGTGTAAGTAATTAATCATACCTGCTTGGGAATCCGACTACCTGGTTTCAGATCCTGCCTCCGTCATAACTGATATGTGAATTTCTACAGATTCCTTAGATTATGCAGATGTTTCCTGATCTGCAAAATGGGCTGATGCTTATGTTATGTGTACCAATGTGATAATTAGATATGGAGGTTCATGTAAAGTTCTTGGCATAGACCCTGGTGTGGAGGATTTTAGTTATTACTTTGTTCCTTAATTTTTTTTTAATTTGTTTTTTGTTCCTGATTTGGAGATCTACTTAAAAAACAAACACACTTTAATTATCTTGTTCTAAATCATTCCTAAAAGAGCAATTACTGGTCCAAAATTTACAACTATGTTCTTCTAGTCTGACTCCATTGGATAGTTTTATGGGAAAATAACGAGGTATGTGGTGAGAATAGCCCACAAAGAACAGTAAAAACAGAAAAATTAGATAAAAGATCTCCCCTGGGTTTTGAGAGCTTTGTAGTATAGTAAAGTGTATGAATGTTGAGGTTGTCTGACAAACTGAATTTGAATTATGGCTCATGTCAACTTGTCAGGCTGGGGGTACACTTTAAGCTCTCTGAATCTCAATTTCTTTCTCTGTAAAATAGGAAGAATAATAACTATATCATTGTTCATTTTATGGATTAAATGAGCCAGAGGAGAAGAGGTCATAGTCTCATTTCTCCAGTAGCAAATAACTGTTTAAATATAGAAAATCAGCACTTATTCAGTGAGTAAATACGTATAGTTTTGTGTGGAGGTGCTGCAAATTAACCATGAAATGAGACAAATACTTTCACTCATTATAAACAATGTGAACTTCAACACTGGACTCAGTGTCATCTAGAAGAATCTATGGTGGGTATGGAGGAATGTGATAGGTTACTGGGTTTTATTCTGTTGAATTGGAATTTGCATTTATTTAATTAATTGCATACAGTTGGTCCTTGAAGGCAGTCCTTGATCTGCCTTTATTTCTGTGTATAAGGTCCTTCCTACTGGTCCCCTTACCTCACTGGGCAGGCTTCCTCCTCCTTGTGTGCACCTACTCTCGTTTTTACTTGTGGGGTGAGGATTATCATTACCCTATCACCCATGTCTAAGACAGGTGTCTTCCACACTTCTCATAGAGTTGTTCACTTACCATTAATGCATTTTATTTGGTTTCAGATTTTAAAATAGAAAACATTAGAGACCAGATCAAACCCATATATCTTTTCCTTCTCACCCTTCCTGGAGGTGACAGAAGTCTGGATGTGCTATTGTGTGATTTTATAGTTCTACTATATATGTATATGCATATAAATAACAATTTTATTCTGTGATATTACATTGTGTCCTTGTGCAACTTGCTGGGTTTTCACTCTTAGGTAAGATACAGCTATGTAGATCTATGTAGGTCTGATTAATTTTAGTTGTTCTTTTATGGGGGAAAAATAAGTTCGTTTACCTATTCCCTAATGTCTAGACACTTAGGTTTCTTTTTTCTTTCTTTTTCTTTTTTTTACAATTCTTTGCTATTTGCAGGTAGTGCACATAGAGTTTTCATAGGCACTTTTGTGAGAATTTCCCCAACCAGAAACAAATAGAGCCTAGGGGCCATTGCCAAATTGCTCTTGAGCTTGTATTAAGTTACACTCCTACCAATATTTTATACATTTCTTTTTTTCCCCCCAAACTTCCCTACTTCCACCCCTTGTGAACACTTAACCTTTTCAGTATCTTTTCACCCATTCTGGTGAGTATGTAGTGATAATTTATAATGGTATTAACTTGCACCTTTGTTTACTGGTGATGCTATCTTCCTGTCTTTTGCTTTTTTTTTAAACTAGATTTCATAGCTGTTAGACCCTTTTTCTTGATTTGTAAGACTTCTTTATATGTTCTGCATATTAATCCATTGTCTGCTGTATGTAGTGCAAATAATTTCCACATTCTCATTTTTTTGTCATACAGGTGATTTGATATTAATGTGTAACAATTATCAGTGTTTTAAGGGCTGTATTTTTTGAATAGTGCTTTAAAATCTTCTCTCTAGTCCTGATATTGTCAATGTATTTTCCAATAACTTTTTCTAAGTGTTCAAAGTTTTGATCTTGACATTTGCGCTTTTAATCTGTTTTTGTGTATGATGTAAGCTGTGAATACAATTTTCATATTTTCTCTGTGTGGACAGCCTAGGTTTTTGAGAGCTTATCGTTTCCACACTATAACACACTCCTTGTTATGTAGCAGTGTCCCATCTGTAAGTAAATGTATGGCTAGGACTGACTTGGTTTATTTGCTACCCATTTGCCAATAGCATGCTGTTACAATTCTTTATCATCATAATATAAACTTTTCTTCTTTTTCAGTTCTTATACCTTTTATTTTAGCCTTGTCTTTTTCGCATGAGTAGAAATGTGATACATTGGCTGGAAATGCAGTATTTCAGTATTGTCTTTTTTGCATTGACTGGAAATGCAATACATTATTGAAAAGAAGTGACAACAGACCTCATGGATGTTTCTGATTCCTTATTCCTGATTTTAAAGGAACCGACTTTTTAAATGTTGCCATCATGTGTGATGTTTGCTTTTTGTTTTTGAGTTGGAGTCTCACTCCGTCGCCCAGGCTGGAGTGTAGTGGCATACTCACAGCCACCCCAGCATTGACCTGCTGGGCTCCGGTGATCCTTCTGCCTCAGCCTCTCAAGTAGCCATAACTACAGGCACGCGTTACCATACCCAGCTAATTTATTTATTGCAGAGACGAGGTCTCGCCAAGTTGCCCTGGTTGGTCTCGATCCCGCGGGCTCAGGCAATCCACTCGCCTCAGCCTTCCAAAGTGCTAGGATTACAAGCTGAATCACTGAGCCCAGCTGGTGTTTGCTATTAAGTGCCCTCCAAATACCTTGAATTGGGCTGTTTAGTTTTGCCCTTATTCTTAGCTTGCATACAGATGTTCAGACAAATGATGAATTTGTCATATGCTCTTTATTCATCTGCAAATATGGTTAAGTTTTTTTTCTCTGTAAATTTGATATTTTGGGAGTATGGTTTGGTGTAATTGATAGATTTTTATTTATATATTTATTTATATTAAAGATATGGGAAACAATTCAGGATTAGGTATACAAATGATAGATTCTTCTGATGTCCAACCATTCTTGCATTTCTGGGAAAAACAGATGAAGTTTTACAGATGAATTTTCAAAAGATATACATACATAGCTTAAAAAATTATAATTTTGCATCTTTTGGTATAAGGGGGGATTTAATCTGTATTTTTTCTATATTGTCCTTTGTTTTTGAGGTTATGCTAATGTATTTGTTTAGAAATAATCTTACAGAAAAGTTTCAAGCACAGTGCACATGATTTTGTTCCCTGGACTATTTGAATTCATTTAATTATCATGTTTCTTTAATCTCCTTCAGTTCCTCAGTCTTTCCTTGACCTTCATGATCTTGCTACTTCTCAGCTGGGGTTTGTCTTCTGTTTCTTCATGATCAAGTTTGAATTATGCTTCTTTGGCAGTAATGTCACAGAAGCAGTGCTATGATATTCTTTCTGGATCCTATTAGGTGGCACAAAATTTAAACTCTTCCTGTAATTTTATAACTTTGACCATGTTAGATAAGAGGTTCTATGTCCTGCCTCTCCATTGTGAAGTTTTCTTCATAATAAGTAGTTTATGGGGAGATACTTGAGACTTTGTATAGGCCATGGGTTATAATCTTTTATTATCATTGCATATTTTGGTACTCAGATTGTCCCTGACTTGGCCTGTGGAAGTTCTTTAAAGCTGGCTTTTGTGTCTTTAACATGCCCCCATGAGTTATTGTACACTTCCTTACTTCTAGCACAAAAAGTTAACTCAGCCTTATTTTGAACTTTCCTTGACCCAGATCTGGAATTAGTCATTTCTCCAAGGAGAATGAAATTTAGAAACAAGATTGCTAAGTTTTCTCATGCCTACTGGGGGTATCATTGCTTCCAGCCCTCAAGATAACGGAGTTAGGGCATATCTGTCCATCCGTCCATCCACCTGTCCATTCGTCCATCCGTCTGTCCATCCATCCATCTGTTCATCTATCCATCCATCTACACTACTGAAGTCTAAGGGGTTACTGCCATTTGCAATCTAACACCACAGAGTTTATTCTAGATTTTTCGCTTCCATATTTGTAGGCGTTTTCTTCAACAGAGAGAAACTCAGCTCCTATTATTTTTGCCACTATATTTACTTATTTTATCAATTCACCTGTAAATACTCACTATGCTGTCATAGCTGCCATGCCCTCCTGCATATGGATGCTCTTTGCTTCCCACTGCATTCTGATGTCCCACATGGCTGCCTGTCTGTGCAGACACCCTCCTCACAGCGTGAGCTCTCCAGTACACCACTCTGGGGCCCTGTGAGAGCCCAGGACATGTAGCTTTCCCTAGGATATATACCTTGCACTGTCCCACTTAGTGGCCATTGCACTGAATTGTTCAGAAAGTAAAAAAACATTCTAGCCTCATAAACGCATTGGGGAACTTTGCCTTTGCCATATTATATGAGGATTAAATGTTGATGAAATGTTGAAGAAATCCACCTGAGAAAGACCATGGGCCTAGTATTTTTTGTATAGGTAGATTTTTAACTACTGATTTTGTCTCATTAACTGTATGTTCAGATTTTCTTTTGAAATTAGTTTTGGTCACTTGTATTTTCTAGAAAGTATTTTCATCTATTTTTCTGACTTATTAGTAGAAGCTTTTCTTGATAATCTCTTTTGCTCCTTTGGGAGGCTGAGGTGAGTGAATTGCCTGAGCCTGCGGGTTCGAGATCAGCCTGGGAAACTTGACAAGACCTCATCTCTACAATAAAAAAATCAAAATGAGCTGAGCGTGGTAGCGCGCGCCTGTAGTTCCAGCTACTTGGAAGGCTGAGGCGGAAGGATCGCTGGAACCCAGCAGGTCGAGGCTGTGGTGGCCGGGAGCGGCCACTGCACTCCAGTCTGGGTGACAGAGTGAGACTCCAACTCAAAAAAAAATTAAAAAATAAAAAATTAATAAAAATAAAAATAAAATAATTCTGTTACGTCGTATAAAAATTCTCAGTAATTTTTATCTATTTTTTTTTTGCACACGAAATTATTTTTCCCTCGCTCTTTTTTTTCCTGGAGCCAGTTCCACAGGAGTTTTATTTATTTTATGAGTATTTTTGGGAAAATTTTGTTGTATTGATCTTCCGTATTTCCTTTTCAATTTAATTACGTTCTGTTTTTACTTTCCTTGAATTTACTCAGTGATTCTTTTCTTATTTCTTGAGTACTGAGTATTAAAAATTCTCAATTTTTAATTCATGTCAGGCAATATATTTCTCTCTGTTTTCAATTTTACATTCCACAAGTTCTAATGTATAGTATTTTTTGTTATATTCAACTCTAAATATTTCCTAATATATTTTTTGATTTGCCTTTGATCCATAATTGCAAATGAGTAACCTTTTAAAAATTTCAAGTATTTGGATTTTGAACTATTCTTTTATGTTGTTGGTCTTTGATTTTTTTAACAATTGCTTTGAGTGAGATAAAATGGTCCATATAAAATCAATTTTTAAATAATTTTAGCATGTGCTCGTTGGTCTAATATGTGGTGAATGTTTTATATGTTCCAAGTGTCCTTTAAAAATAAGTGAATTCTATGTGTGTTTGCAATATTGTCTTTACCTAAAGCTTGTTAATTGTGTCTTTCAGATATTACAGGTACTTTTCATTTTTCCTGCCTAATAACTTTTTGAACAATGGTAAAAATCTGCTATCATGATTTTGTGAAGTTCTTGTAATTTCTTACTTTATGTGTATATATTTTTAGGCTATGTTTATAAGTACTATACAGGTTTAGCATTATCATATCCTTCCGGTGAATTGTTTCTTTTAGACCCTATCTCTACCTAATAGTGCTTTTTGTCTTAAAGTCAATTTTGTATTACACTAACATATTTTCTTCAATTACCTTCCTTCTTTTTTTAAAAAAAGTATCCTATTAATATTAATGTGTCTTTACATCTCTTTATTTTTTTAGTTTTTATTTTAGAAAATGTTCAACAATGTGGAAGCATAGAAAGCTGAGTAAATGCTCAGTGGCTATCTCTTGAAGCCAATTGATCAAGAGGCAGAGAACTGACAGAAAGAAGTTTATTTCTGAATTCAGAATTCAGGGAGACAGAACCTGGCTCCTGGCATTTCTGGAACCTGTTTGCTCACCCCTTAGGTTTCACAGTCTGTTTTTGTAAGTTTAGGGTTACTGGTATCTACAGATTGACTATGTGACTGACAGAGCATTGTATAGAACTTAAGTTACAGCCGCATTTTGCCAGTAGTGACATTTATGGTCCACATTTCCTGGTGCCAGTTACCAAAGGTAGCCCACAGTTTCTCTTATCAGTAACACCAAACAGAGGAGTTGATCAAACCTGCCATAGAGCGAAGGAGTCAACAGAACCTGTCACAAAACAAAACATTATTCGCCACAGCATATGTTAATTAGTAGTTATAGCACACAAAAAGTTATACATATTAAAGACTTATGGTTACATGGGTATTACGTTTTTCAAATCTATGACTACTGATAAAAGGAATAAGGATTCATTTCTCTCAGTTGAGTGAGCACAGTCTGCCGGGGAGTTAAGGATTCATTGAAGTGACTTGGGGGGAATCTGTAGGAGATACGGGAAACGCTTTTCTTTGCTAATTCTCAGGAATGTAGGTACCTGCAGGCCCACTTGAGCACTTGTTATGCCATTCTTCAAGGGTTGTGGCAATATGGACAGACAACAGTGGGTTTCTGTATCATTATGACAAGTTTTATTACATGGATAATCTTGCTTTATCTGTATCCCCACCTCGTCCAGATTACTTTGTATCTCTCACCTAGTCCAGAATACTTAGAAGAAAATTCCATATATCACATAATTTTACCTGGGAATATGTTGGCATGTATCTCTGAAAGATAAGAATTCTCAAATTGGCTCAAATGATTTTACTGTGTTGAGGTGATCATGTTCCCCCTTCAGTGTAATAATATGCTGTATTACAGTGATTGACTTTCTTGTATGCCTGGAATAGATCCCACTTGGTCATGGCATATAATCCAATTTTCTTTTGCTTCTTTCCGTTTTCTTTCTGTTATTGATTTCGAGCTTTACCCCATTTTGGTCAGAGTAAATGCTTTGTATGATTTCAATCATTTGAAATTTACTGAGGATTTTCCGTGTATATTCATAAGTGATATTGGTCTGTAGTTTACCTGTAGTGTCTATCTGTCTTTGGTATCAGGGCAATTCTGGCCTCATAGATTGAGTTATGATTGGCATTGATTGTTTATATGTTTGGAAGAATTCGCCAGAGACTCCAGATAGGCTTTTTTCTTTAGGGGGAGGCTTTTGATCCTGATTCATTCTATTGTTATAGCGGAATTGAGAGATTCTATTTCTGCTTGAGTCACTTTCACTCTTGTTAATTTGTGCCTTTCTGTCAAAGATAAAGCTGGACACCAATTAAAGTGGTAAGGACAGATTTTAATCAGTGATATTCTGTTACAGTAGGGAAAAGAGTCCAGCATGAGCTGATCTCAATTTTGATTTGTACACAAGTGACTGGGCATTTTAAAAGGAAGAATGAGGAATTGGGAGGGAGGGTAAGTTGGGATAGGACTTTGTCGAGAGCAGAGGTGATGTGCGGAGCAGACGAGCACTGTCACTGTAGCAGGCCTTGAGTAAAGGCCCCAAGTGAAGACAGGGTCTCGCTTAATGGCCCCAAGATCGAAGGCAAAGTCTCGCTTGGTAGCTCTGGATTCTAGCCAAAGGTGAGGGATGCAGCCTGCTACGTGAAACAGTGTTTCACAGGTCCACACCTCTGGGTGCACATAGTACAGATAAAGCCTCAGCTACAACAAGGTAACTGCGGAACAGCTCGCCTTTTAGGTAGCGACATAATTCCGTTATGGCTCCCTCACAGACCTTGAATCCCTTCCAACTTCCTTTGTGCTTGATTGTAAAATAAACATGCTAAGCTAGTTCGGGGCCACTTCTCCATCAGAGGGAAGTGTCCCATTTGGCCCCAGCTTTTTTCTTTATGTTTTTGTGTGTCTTTCATAATCTCTCCCCGCTTTCTCTCAGGACCCTCAAGGCAGCCACACAGGCCACGGCAGGGGTTGGTTAATAGAGTCAGGGAGGTGAAAATTTACAAAAAGTAGGAACTAGGGGTTGGTTCATGTGCAACCCTGGGTTTGTTAAAGTGCCTGTCAAAGTGAAGCTGCTACCCTCGCATAGAGGTTGGGGCACAGGGTGTATCTTCAGATGTTGGCTGGAACAAACAGGAAAGTCCTTTGGCAGCCTTGAGTTTTCTCAGGCAGGCACTTTAAAGGGGGACTAGGGTCATCCTAGGGATGTGGCCTTGAACTGTCAGAAACTGTTAGTATTTTTTCCAGGTATTTATAGGCCAAGGTTGCAGCCTATTTGAAAGGAGAGTTCAGGGAAGCCTGGCTAGTGTTTGGTCAAGGAAGGAATCTGCAGTTTCTCAGGATTGGCCCATTCCATCAAGACTATCTGATTTGTTGGTGTAAAGTTGTTCACAATATTCTCTTAGAATCCTTTTAAATTTCTGTAAGGTTGGTATTAATGTCCCCCTGATTCTGGGATTTGACTTATTTGTGTCTTCTCCTCTTTTTTTCTTAGACTAGGTAAAAAATTTTGTCAATTTTGTTGATATTTTCCAGTAACCACATTTTGGTTTTGTTGATTGTCTCTGTTTTGTTTTTTTAAACCATATATTTCCCTGTTATCATCTCTTTTATTTTTCTCCTCCTGCTGGCTTTAGTTTTCATTTACTCTTATTTTTTGTTTCTATGTTGTCACATTACATTTTTGTTGCAATCTTCCTTCTTTTTTAATGCTGGTGTTGAAGCTGGAAATTTCACTCCACACATTGCTTTTCTTGGATCCCATAAGTTTTGGTGTTGTGTTTTCATTTTCACTTGTCTCAATGTTTTTTCTAATTTCTTGAGTGATTTCTTCTTCAACCCATTGGTTGTTTAGGAATGCGGTGATTAATGTCCATTCATTTACTCAATTTTCAGTTCTCATTCTGTTTTTAATTTCTAATCCATTTGGGTTCATTTATTTTGGTCAGGAAAGTTACTTTGTATGATCAGTCTTTTAAACTTGAGAATTTAAAATTGAGAATTGTTTTATGTTCTAACATGTGGTCTATGGTCTATTCTGGATAATGATCTGTTTGCACTTGACAGAGGGTGTATTCTGCCAAAATTGTTGCCAAGAGTTGGTTTATAGTGTTGTACAAGTCCTATTTCCTTGTTGATATTCTACTCAGATACTTTTCTCCCCGTTATTGAAAGTGGATTATTGAAGTCTATATATATTGCTGTAGAATGGTCTTTTTCTCTCTTCAATTTTGTGAGTGCTTGCTTTATGTATTTTGGGGCTCTACTGTTTGAGGGCATATCTACTTATAATTGTTATATCTTCTTGATTAATGGACTCTATAATTTTCCGTCCTCTTTTTTGGTTGCTTGTAATAATTTTTGACTTAGTATCTAATGATATCAGTATAGCCATATCATCTGTTCTCTGACTGCTATTTTTGTGAAATGTCTTTTTCTGTTCTGTCACTTTATTTTTTATTTTATTTTAGATGTGGAGTACAATTCAGGATTAGGTATACAAATGGTCATTGTACAGGTAAAATTCAGGCTTCACTTTGGTCCCCACTATACCTGGTTTGAAATCAGATACCCTTATTGATAAAGTGTGGCTTCCTTCCCTCTCCTGGCAGTTTCCCACTACTGCCAATCCCTTTCTTATAGTATTATGATAATTGTTCAGGGTCCGCTTATGAGAGAGAACTTGTGGTACTCAGTTCTTTATTTCTGTGGTAAATCACTGAGATTCATCCAAGTTGCTGCAAAGTTCATAATTTTGTCCTTCTTTATGGATGCATAATATTCCATCCAAATGCCCATGCCAGAAGAGATAAGATAGACAAGTGGGACCTCATCAAACTGAAAGCTTCTGCAAAACAAAAGAAACCATCAAGAAAGCCCACAAACTAGGAAAAATTATTTGCCGGTTGTATATCTGGCAAAGGCCTAATATCTACAAGGAACTCAAATGTGCCAAAAATAAAAAAACAAACAACCCCATTACAAAGTGAACAAAAGAAAAAAATATGAATAGACACTTCTCAGAAGAAGACATATGGGCAGGCAACAGATACATGAAAAAATGCTTAACCTCACTAATCATCAAGAAATGCAAATTAAAACCACTTAACTCCAGTCTGGATGGCCATTATCAATAACTCAAACAACAACAGATGCTGGAGAGGATTCGGGGAAAAAGGAATGCTTCTACACTATTGGTGGGAATGTAAACTAGTACAACCTCTGTGGAAAACAGTGGGGCAATTAGTAAAAGATCTAAAATTTGTTCTATTACCTTAAACTTTGTATCTTTGGATCTAAAGTTAGTCTCTTGTGAATAGCATGTAGTTGGATCATTAAAAAAAATGTATTTGACCAATTTCTGACCTTAAATAGAGTGTTTAAACCATTTATATCTTAAGAGATAACTGTTAATGAAGTGCTACCATTTTGTTGTTTCCTAGGTTTTACATTTTTGTGTTTCTCAATTATTCCAATAATTCTTTTTATCTGGTTGACTTTTTGCTAATGTACCATTTTTATTCCTCCTTCTTTCCATTTCTATGTAGTTTTTATTTTATTAGTGTTTACCCTGGATATTAGAGTTAACATTCCAAATTTCCAACAATATAGTGTGAATTTGTACTAACTAGCATTAGTAAGTCTGCTTCTGTTCTCTTCCATGTTCCCTTTGTGTTGTTACTGCCACATACTACATTTAAACATATTTAATTAAAATATTTACATACATTTATATTTTAATGCATTTGCCTTTTAAATCATATAAGAAACTAAAAGAGGAGTTATATGGAAAAAACACAATAATTCTCCCTTTTATATTTACCTGTGTAGTTTTCTTTACCAAAAATTTTTATTTCTTTATAAGACTTTAAATTATTGTATAGTGTTCTTTCATCACAGCCTGAATAACTCCCTTGAGTTTTTCTTGTTGGGCAGATCTCCTAGTTATAAGCTCCCTCAGCTCTTCTTTATCTGGAAATGTCTTAGTTTTGCCTTAATTTTTGAAGGATGGTTTTGCACAATATAGAGTTCCTGATTGACAGTTTTAGTTTCTTTTGTCACTTAAAATATATCATTCCACTATCTCTCTAGCCTCCATGGATTCTGATAAGCATTTAGCTTTTAGTTTTATTGAGTATTCCTTATAAGTAAGGAATTCTGTCTCTTGCTGTTTTCAAATTTTTCTTCGTGTCTTTGGCTCTTGATGCTTAGATGATAATGTGTCTAGTTATGAGTCTCTTTGAGTTTCTCCTACTTGAAGTTCCTTGGGCATCGTGGATGTGAAGATTCATGATTTTTATCAGATTTGGGGATTTGGGGACCATTATTTCTTCAGTTTTTTTTTCTGCCTCTTTCTCTACTCATTCTAAGACTCCCATAAACACATATGATGTCATGCCTGATGGTTTCCCATAGGTCTCTTAGGATCTGTTCATTTTACTTTATTCTTTATTCTTTTGGTTCCTTAGACTGGATAATTTCAGTTGCCCTATCTTCAAGTTTCTGATTCTTCTACCAGCTTAAATCTGTGATTGAACTCCTATTGTGTCTTATTACCGCTTGCGAATATACTTTTCACCTACAGAATTTGTTTATTTTTTAATTTTTTCTCTTCATTGATATTTCCTACTTTCTTATATGTCATTCTCCTGACTTCTTCTAGTTCTCTGCCCATGATTTCTTTCAGCATTTTGAGCATATTTAAGAAAGTTTATTTAAAGTTTTTGTCTTGTATGTCCATTGTCTGGGCTTTATTGGGGATGGTTTCTGTCCATTTCCCCCCCCCCATGAATAGTCTATACTTTTCTATTTATTTGTATCCTTTGTGATTTTTTTGTTGAGAATTTGATATCATAATGTAGTAGTTCTGGAAATCAGACTGTCCACCCTCCTCAGTGACTCCTGCTATGGCTCTTTGAGGACTTTAACTGTCCATTTGTTTAGTGATTTTTACAAACTATGTTTGAAAAGACTTTATTTCTTATTGTGTGTGATCACTAAAGTTTCTGTTCCATTATCTTCATGGTTGGCCAGTGACTTAATAGAGACTTTCTTGAATGCCAAACTCTTTCTTTGTCAAACTCTCCTCATTGACTCTGCAAGGATTCAACTAGAATCCAGAGTCATGAATAATAGTGGAGTCAAACAGTTCTTGCCCACTCATAAAAGTTGTTTCATTGGTAGGGCCAATTTCTGGAACTATAATACTATTCAGCCTTAAGAAAGAAAGTAAATTCTGACACATGCTACAACATGAACGAACACTGATGACATTATACTGAGTGAAATAAGCCAGACACAAAAGGACAAGTACTGTATGATTCCCTTTATATAATATAGAATAGTCAAATTCAGAGATAGAAAGTAGAATGGTAGTGATTTACAAGTCCTGGGAAGGGAGAAGAATAAGGAGTTATTGTTTAATGGGTGTGGAGCTTTAGTTAGAGAAGATGAAAAAAGTTTCTATAGCGGGATGGTGACAATGGCTCCACAGCAATGTGAATGTACTTAATGCCATTAAACTGCACTACTAAAATGGTTATAATGGTAAACTTCATGCTATATATATTTTATCACCGTTTAAAAAGGAAATTAGAAAAAAATAATAAATGTTTTGGCCAGACTCTGGCTCAGCCGGTAATCCCAGCACTTTGGGAGGCCGAGGCTAGTGGATTGACTGAGCCTATGGGTTCAAGACTAGCTTGGTCATCTTAGTGAGACCTCGTTTCTATAATAAATAAAAAATCAGGGCATGGTAGCATGCACCTGTAGTTCCGGCTACTTGGAAGGCTGAGGCGGAAGGATCACTGGAGCCCTGCAGGTCGATGCTGGGATGGCCGTGAGTGTGCCAATGCACTCCAGCCTGGGCGACAGAATGAGACTCCAACTAAAAAAAGAAAGAAAAAATAATTAATTTTTCATTATGTATGTTTTGCCATAATTAAAAAAAAACATGAAAAATGATGTTACTTTCTCTTACCCTTGACTTCTCAGCATCACATATGTTGTTGAGCACTTCCTATGTCTCAAGATAGTCTTCTATTGGTGTCTGTGTAGGTTTGCTCCTTTAATGTTTTCAACAATTATATCCTGAGCTCAATTTCAAAACGATGCAGGCCAGTTTATTCATATATCATTTGAATGATATTATGGTACTGTTATAATTTTTAATACAAAAAATTCATGTTGACCCTTTCTGTGTAGCCAAACTTTCCCATAGGATGTTGTAAGACTCCACAGTTATTAAAACCATTGTTGAAATATTACTAACATTATGAACTTGAAATATTTTCTAGATGAACAAATATTCTTTTTGTTTTCTATCCTACATGTACATTTTTTTAGGATAATGAATTTTGCTGCATTTGGGGGTGATAAATTATGTTTATGGTAGAAAATGATAATACCAATTTTTCCTAAATCTGATTCAACCAAAATATTTCTTTTAGGCATTAACAGAAAAATTAAGACTGTACCACTCTCATACATTGCTAGTGGAAATAAAATGATTACCACTGCATTAGTGGGGAATTTGGTCAAGTCTAGCAACATTAAATATGCACTTATCCTTTAATCCAGCAATCCCACTTCTAAGAATGTATCCGAAAGCCATAATAGCAAACGTATAAAAAGATGTATGAATAAGGCAGTTTATTGCAGTATATTTTTAATAAATAGCAAAGGACTAAAAATAACCTAGATGTCCATCAGTAGGGACCCAATTTAATAAACTGTGGTACATCTGTGCAATGAAGTATTTGTCAGTTGTAAAAGAGATTAAGAGTTATTTCTGTGTGTGTGTATTGAGTGATCTTCACCATATTAAATGCAAAAAGGTAGGTGGAGAAATATGCTACAATTTATTTGCTTTTGCTAAAAATCAGATGATGGAAAGATAAAGTATAAAATTAAAACGTGAATGAGGCTGGACTCGGTGGCTCAGCCTGTAATCCCAGCAGTTTGGGAGGCTGAGGCAAGTGGATTGCCTGGGCCCACAGGTTCGAAACCAGCCTGGGCAACTTGGCAAGACCTCGTCTCTACTATAAATAAAAAATGAGCCTGTAGTTCCGGCTGCCTGTAAAACTGAGACGGAAGGATTGCCGGAGCCCAGCAGGTCGATGCTGGGGTGGCCGTGAGCGTGCCACTGCACTCCAGCTTGGGCAACAGAGTGAGACTTCAACTCCAGAGTGAGACAAAAACAAAAACATGAATGCTCACCTATTAATAAGAGAAGGGAGGAAATAGAGTGGAAGAAACAAAACAAAGTCTAGACTTACTTGGAACTTCTTTTATGAACATGACTTTGGAATCATTTTATATAATTATAAATGAAATTCAAATTTAGAAACAATTCCTAAGTAATAAAAAGTGAAATAAAACAAATGAACTAGAGTTCCTAATCGGTAGCATAATCAAATGTAAAGTAACTGTGTGGAGTTAAAACACCACAATGGACTATTTTTGATATAATGTACTCTTAGGATAAAAAATATAAATCTTAAACTTTTCTATGGTCATGTTTTTGGTAGTTGTACTGGTATTGTTATTTTGTGACTATTGTGTGAGTATTGTGAAAGTAAATCCAACAGATGACTATATTGAGAAATAAAACTTATGGCATGGAAAAAAGAGGTACGGATGTAACACTGATGTGGTTAAGTAAAAACATGGTAGTTTTGAATTTAAATCAGAAACTTCATTGTGAACGCTCGATGTGTCTGACAACTGAAAAGATGGAAACAGTGACCCTTAAGTCGTGAAGAGCATCTCTAGCACAAACATTGTGGTATCTAAATACCATTCTCATAGAAAGGAACCTGGGCTTACTGCAGAAGTGACTGATTCCAAATCTTGGGCAGAAAATGTGTAAGAGCATCCTGGAGCACCTTGTCATACCAGAAAGCAAGAAAGCTATCATAGAGTTGTGTTGAAAGGACCCAAGTGTCAATTTGAGTGGACTCTCTCTGGCTACTGACACCAATGATTGAAACATATTAAACGTGTTTAAGTCCATGACTTAAACACATACACACATGCCAGACAGACAAGTAAAACAATATCTCATTAGTTAACTTTGGAGTATGCTAGGAAACCAACTTTTCTTTTAATAAATATGTGTCGAAGATTATATTTAATTCATTATTTAATGAGGGAACCAGTAAGATATTACAAGCAGTGCAAAGGAGAATTCAAACATTGCACACATGTAGGCAATCAGGAATGCTGAAATAAATTTATAAAGAGATGTAAAAATGATTATTATCTATGGCGTTGCAATCAATTACATTCCACCAGACAAAATGTATTTACATTTATATTGTCAAGAATCTTATCAAGTCAGGGTATTTGGGGTATCCATCGCCTTGAGTATTTATCATTTCCATATATTGGTAACATGTCAAGTCCTGGCTTCTCACTACTTTGAAATATATTGTTTCTAACTATAGTTATTCCACTGTACTATTGAACATTAGAACTTACTTTTCTATTTAACTGTATGAGTTTGTACCCATTCATCATCCTCTCTTCATTTCCCCCTCACACCCTTCCCAGACTGTGGTTATTATTGTATTCTCTGTCTTTATGAGATCAATAGCATAAAGACAATGAATGACACAAAATACAAAAAAGCCCTAAAGGGTACACTAGACAGGATATCTAATATTTTGTTTGGCTCATTTCAAAATCTGTAACAAGTTTTCCTGACAGTCTCCCCTCTCTTGAACATATTAACCTTAAAGATTATTCCTGATCACAAAAAGTCTGTTTCACTAGATTTGGCCTGTTTATTTACATAAATTCAGCAAGAGTTTTAATTAACCATACAGCCCTCCTTGTGTTTCTTTTGCAATTCTAGCACCATATCAGCTAATTATTTTAAAGTCTGGAAAATGAGCAAAAAAAGTCTACTTTTGCTGTTTGAACTATACCTCAGGGTAACAAAATATTTGATGAGGGAAAGTCTCTATATATGTATTCCTGTTAATAAACAAAGGAAATGATAGTTAGATTCGCGTTATTTTGGAAATCATAATAAATTAATAGATATGAGCAATCATCAAAAATGGTTGCTAACATCACAAAAAGAGATAATATTTACCTTTTATCAGTCTGAATTTGGTCAAACCTCTGGATCTAACTACCAAGTTACAAGGAATATAGAGCCTAAAGAAACATTTAACAGTAGAAGGCTACAATCAGGAAGAGTAGGCTGTAGGCAACTCTCTCAAGACAAGTTCTGTAGGACTAGTTTCTCCAATAAATTACAAGGAAAAGAAACATACAATGTGGGGAGGAAACCCATAGACCAAAAGCTATCTAAGATGCAAAACAACCAGTTGTACTATACTGACCTTCTTTACATTCTGTGTAGCCTGGTTTAGAGTATTAAAAAAAATTGAGACAGTTGGGGAAATGTTAACCTCTAAATATTTAATGCTATTAATGCAATTTTAATTATATGTGACGGCAGTATTTTGGTGATGTTTCCATTACTTTAGATCTATACACTGAAGTATTTAAGGATAAAAGTATATGATGTCTGGTATTTGCTACGAAAACAATCCGGTGGGGAGGGGCTATAAATGGAACACTGTTGGTCATAAGTGGATTAATTATTGAGGTGGAATGATGAGAACATGGGGCTTAATTATACTGTTTTCTCTGGTTTTGCATGTGTGTGAAATTTTCCATAATAAAAATTAAAAGGAGAAAATGTAAAGGCTTATACTTAACACAGTCCTTTCACTGGATTTTCTAAATAATTTATAACTTGTTATATTGAGAGTATGTAATGCGTAGTCTTTTCAAGTTTATCTTCTTAAATATTTTATCATAGTAGATTTCAAATAAAATTATGGTGGCTTGCTCTGGCTTTTCACAGATTTTACCTTTTCTGTTTATGGTCATATGAACTTGGAATTTTGAGAAACAAACACTTTATTTTAAAGCACATACATATTATTCATGTAATTGTTTGATCAACTGAAAGTTGTTGTAAAGCCAAATCATTTTTCCTTCAAGCCTCTCCAAGTGAATAATCAATTTTTTGTTTGGTTTGTTTCCAGATAACCTTTTTCATGCTGCTTTCAGCAGTGTGTGTAATGCTGAATTTGGCTGGTTCAATCCTCTCCTGTCAGAATGCTCAGCTAGTCAACTCCTTAGAAGGCTGTCAGTTGGTAAGTAATGAAATGCAAACCTTTTCATAAAGGTCATAGGCTTTGATTTTGCATGAGAACAATTTTAAGGATAATTTTATTGTTTTCTTGGGTTTTCATGTAAACTTTCAGTTAATTCTGATGTTTCCTACTTGTGTAGAGAATTTAGGCTGATTCATTTCTAGAAATTCATCTGATTAAAACTTGTTCTATTTATAAATCATTTACTCTCTCTCTCTCTCTCTCTCTCTCTCTCTCTCTATATATATATATATATATATATATATATATATATATATGTAGTGTGTGTGTGTGTGTGTGTGTGTGTGTGTGTGTGTATTTTTTTTTTTTTTTTTTTTGGTTGAGGTCTCACTCTATGGCCCAGGCTAGAATGCAGTGGTGCAATCACAGGCCTTGACCTCCTGGGCTCGGTTGATCCTTTTGCATCACCCTCCCGAGTAGCTGGGATTGCAGGAATGCACCACTATGCCCAACTTTTTTTTTTTTGGTAGAGACAAGGTCTCACTATTTTATTTAGGCTGGTCTTACACTTCTGGACTCAAGCAATCCTCTCACCTCGTCCTCCCAAAGTGTTAAAATTACAGGCATGAGCCAACGTGTATTATATTTTATATATTATATCTGGCTGTGTATTATATTTTTAAGGATCACTTTGTAGTGCTATTCTAAAATAAATACCTTGAGTAGCTATTATATTGCAGCATTTGTTGCACTGATTCTTATTTGCACTGAATTTTTTTAATCTTTATTTTAGATCTGGGATACACATGCATGTTTTTTACATGGACATACGTGTAGTGGTGGGGATTGGGTCTCAGGTGGCCCATTCCCTAGATAGTGAACATTGTACCCCATAGGTGATTTCTGAACCCTAACCTCTCTCCCCACCTTCCCACTTATTGGTGGCCCCTATGTCTGTTACCTCCGTCTTTGTGACCATTTAGCTCCCACATATGAGTGAGAACATGCAGAGTTTGGTTTTCTGTTTGAGTTTGCTCACTTAGGATGATGATCTCCATCTCCATCCATGTTGCTGCAAAGGACATGATTTTATTCTTTTTTTTATGACTGGATAGTAATCCATGGTGTCGTGAGAGGTGTGTCGGGAGAAGGGTGTATAACATTTTCTTTATCCAATCAATTGTTGGTGGGCCTTTAAGTTGGTTCCATGATTTCACTCTTGTGAATAGTGCTGCAATGAACGTATGAGTCCGGAGATCTTTTTTATATTTTGATTTCTTTTCCTTTGGGTAGACCTCTAGTAATGGGACTACTAGGTCAAATGGTAGTTCAAGTTTAGTTCTTTGAGAAATCCCCATACTTTTTTCCATAGAGGTTGAACTAGTTTACAATCCTAGCAACAGTGAATGAGCATTCCCTTTTCTCCACATCTGTTGTTCTTTGACTTTCTAATAATGGCTATTCTGACAGGTGTGAGGTGATATCTCATTGTGGTTTTAATTTGCATTTCTCTGATGATTAGTGATGTTGAGCATTTTTTCATATGTTTGTTGGCCACTTGTGTGTCTTCTTCTGAGAAGCGTCTATTCATGTCCTTTGCCTGCTTTTTGATGGGGTTATTTGTTTTGTTTTGTGTTCGTTGTTGGAGTTCGTTGTAGATTCTGTATATTAGCCCTTCGTCTGACATGTAATTTGCGAATATTTTCTCCCATTCAGTAGGTTTTCTGTTCACTCTGTTGATTATTTACTTTGCTGTTATTTGCACTGAATTTTAAAAGTTCAATTTTGCAAGTCAATTTCCAGTGCCAAAATACTTATAGGCTTGAAAATGAGTACATTAGAACAATATATTTCTCATTATTTAATTTTAAAAAGAGTGTTTTCTTTTAGATCTAGGCAAATTGTAGACAGTGTGCTGTGTACATTGTAGAAGATCAATAAAGGTTTGTTGGATGGAACTATTATTTCAAGATAATTTAACTCATGGTACCGTAATGCATGCATCTACCTAGGACAGAAATTGAAGTGTGTATGGATGTATTCAGGTATGGATATACTTTAGACTCCAGATGGGACCATGGCTCCTGGGTATGGTGGCATTAGCATATATTTCTTTATCTTGGAGACAATGCTAAGCTACCTTTCAGAGCCATGTTCCTCCACAGCTGCTGTCTGCTTGCTCTGCCTGTGGCTATCATTCTGAGAAGTCAGTACTGAATTACCAGAAGCATTTCTGCAGCAGGGCCCTGCCTCCTTGTCTTGGGGTCATGTTGTTTGGATTAACAGGGGCAGCTGTTGGGAAGCCTGCTGTTCTCTGCATTATCTTCAAAGGCCAGCAAGATGAGTGTCAGTTGGCACAGTTTCAATGCTGAAGCACCTACTGAATTTCACGAATGTATTGCTAGAGCTTAATCTTGTTATTTTTCTGTGGAATATGACCTAGAGAACATTAATCATATTTCATCCCTGTATGATGTGCGCAGCAGTAATCTCAGGTAGTATAGTCTTATGATTACTAAGAATTCACAACCCGGATTCCCATATCCATTAGAAAGGGAGACTTGCCATCTTGGTCAGCTTCTTTTTTCCTAAATACTAGATGCCATGAATATGGTAAAAATCTAGCAACCTACAAGGGATTGGGCATTTTTTTCCCCCTCAGATCCCATTTTCCAGTGCAGGGCCCTCCATGTGTGAGACAGAGTGATTGGGGAGAAGTACCTGAAGGTCCAGATCCATGCATAGTGCCCAGTCTTGAAGGGCCGACCCCTCCTGGTCTTCATCTCGGACCTTGTTTCCCTATATCCTAGACTGCAGAAAAGGATAGGAAAGGTGTCCCTCTTCCTTACCAACTTTAGTACCTCCACATAGTTGAAAAGGACATCATATGCCCACAGATGTTTATACACATGTGCACTCTCATACATATCTTTGGTCAAACAGTGCCATGAAGTCATCAATACTTCTCTTATTTTAGAGCTGGTCTTGGGCATCTCTCTGTCCTGGCTCACACAAAGGCCAGTGATCTGAGAGCTGCAGGCCAGTGTGTTCACATGTGTAGGGGCAACAATGTAGGATTGAAGTCATGGCTTCATGAAACACTAGTTATATTATTTAAGACAAGTCACTTTCTCTCTCAACCTTAGCTCCCTTTCCTGTTAAGTGTGGCAATTACCTGCCCTGAGTTCTTCATAGAATATTAAATGAGGTAAAACCTATATAAAACAAGTCAAAGATATGTCCCTTCCTGTTGTAAAAATTACAAATTTACTATAGAAATTTTTTAAAAGAGCACTACCATAATTCCAGGCAGTTTATCTCCTTCCAGTCTTTTCTGTGTATAATATGTGTATGTATGTGTGTGCATGTATGTATACATATATATTTAATATATTTAAATACACCATACTTTTCATGCTGCTTTGTGATTTATTTTTAATTGATCATGAATATTGTTCCTTGTTTTAAAATGTTTGTCTACAACTTTATTTGTAGTGGCTACTCTCTCTACATGAATATACAAGTATTTAGCCAAATCTCTGCTTTTTGCAGTTAGGAAGGTGGCCATCATACTTATTTATTTATTTATTTTTTTGAGTTGGAGTCTCACTCTGTTGCCCAGATTGGAGTGCAGTGGCTGCTCCCGGCCACCGCAACCTCGACCTGCTGGGCTCCGGTGATACTTCCGCCTCAGCCTTCCAAGTAGCCGGAATTACAGGCATGCACTACCACGCCCAGCTGATTTTTTGATTTATTGTAGAGTTGAGGTCTCGCTGCCCAGACGGGTCTCGAACCCGCGGGCTCAGGCAATCCACTCACCTCAGCCTCCCAAAGGCGCGGGATTACAGGCTGAGCCACCGAGCCCGGCTGGCCATCATACTTATACAAATTATTTTTATAGCTCCTTAAAGTAGACTTGCATGACCAAAATGAATCCATATCTTTAGAACATTTGATGCATATTGGCATATTGCCTTCTAGGAAAGTTTGCCAGTTTATACTCCCAATATGTGAGAATGTTCTTCCTACACCCTTGCCAGCACTGAAAATTGTTACTCTTTTTAATCCTTGATAATTTGAAAGGTAAAAGATTATATCATTGTTCTAATTTGAATTTCTTTAAATATTAATGACTGAATTTTTTGTTAATTTGTAATTGCATATATGTGCTTATATATGTTATACATATAAATATGTATCTAATTATATATAATGCATAAGTGTTTATGCCACATTCATATTTTATCTTCTTCTTCTGTGTATTGCCTGTATATGATCTGTACCCAGTTTTAGATTTAAATATTTATCTTATTGACTTAAAAGAGTTTTTTATATATTGTGGTTTTGAATCATTTGGCTTTTATTGGGCAAATATGTTTCCTGGACTATTACTTGCCTTTTTATTTTTTTTGACATAGAGAAGTTTTAAATTTTTGTGTATTCAAATTTACTAGTGTTGCCCTTTATAGTCTTACCTGAGAACTGTGCTTAAAAAGACTTGCTCCTTCCCAAGATGTTGTTTCCTCCATAACTTCCTACCTTGACATTTTGCCTTCTAGGAAAGTTTGCTGGTTGTCAGGTTATGGTGTCCTGTTATTTTTTGTAGTTAACTCTTTAGTACTCTGGAATTTATTTGATGGATTTAACTTTTTCTCTCCAAATAGTTAGATCACTTTTCTGAAATCATTTTCTGAGTAGACTAGTATATCTCTGCAGATTTGAAACGTCACCCAAAATATTGAGAGTCTTTTGCAGTACGTCCGTTGCAATATCCAAGACAGCAAGAGTTCATTTATTGTGAGGATGGTGGAGCCTGTAGAATAACCAAGGGGACTGAAGATTAGGCTTAGAGACTGGCTGGACGAAGAAAACTTCTGTTGGTCCACAAATCTGACTCAGAGTGGGGACCTGCAGAAGAACTCTGAGCTCACCAGGGCTCAGCTTTGAGGAGTGGACACTTCCAGTAGAGTTCTTAACCTCTTTTTCCACTTCCTCAGAGTCAGAGTCCAGGGAGGGGTTATTTAACTGGCCAGGGAAGTTCAGTTCTGTTGAACTGTCATACCAGACTGAATCCAATGGGATTCAAGCGGTAATTCCCCAAACAAAGTTAGGTGCTTTTGGGAAGGGCTGGAAGGAGGGAGAGGAAGGAAACATATGCTGGGTGGTCAAAAAACAACCAATATCTACTGTACCACTATTATCATATGCATGTACACGTGTGCACACAGTGAAGTCCATTTGTCTATTTCTAGATTTTTATTCTGTCCCATTCCTATGTCTGTTTATTCATATTCCAGAGCAATATCACTTTCATTATCTTGACTTTATCATCTGTTTTTATAACTGGTAAGACAAGCCCTACCCCCAGGCCCATCCCTAGACTTTTAGTCTATTTCTTAAAATTTGTCCTGTCTAGTCTTAAATGTTTAGTCTTTATGATGAGCTTTGATTGTTGTTGTTGTTTTTTTGTCAAGATCCAAAAGGAATGGGTTTGAGATTTGAATAAGAATCATTAAATTTATATCATTAAATTTACCCTGAGGGAGAATTGGTATCTAAACAATACCATGTCTTTCCATTCAAGAATGCAGTATATACTTTGGTTTATCCAAAGACTTTCTAACTTCTTCTCTCCAGTTTTTTTTTCTTTAGAATTCCTAGTACATTTCCATACATACGTGTACTTACTGTTTGGGTTTGTGTCTTTTTCCTTTGCATAATTTGAAATCAACTAGCGGTCTCTGCATAGAAAGGATGTAATAAGCAAAAGTAAATATTTTATTCTAGACTCCTAACACCTCCTCTGCCGGAAGTAACAACTGCCAACAGGTTTTTGGTGTGTGTGTGTGTGTGTGTGTGTGTGTGTGTGTGTGTGTTACCTTTCCAATCATTGTGAATATTTTTGTGTATGTTATCATTTTTATGCACATAAGGTCTACTCTACACATTGCTACTCCCATGACTTTTCCAGTCAATCATGCAGCTTGGTGATATTTCCACATCAACACTTGGAGATCATCTCACCCATTACAAAGAGAGCAGCTGAGAATTCCACTGTATGGATGTGTGATAATTTATATACCTATCCCTTAATGAAGAATGGTTTAGAGATGTTTCTATTCCTTTGCTAAAATAAACATGGCAAAGAATAGTATTCTTTTTGCACATTCATTATTCAACCAATACCAAGTGCTATTGCTGCTGCTTGGAGAACTGACCTGGGTGCCAGGGGTATGGTAGTGAACAAGATAAGAATGCAAACACATCTAGAGAAGAAAATCTATGAGTATCCTTGCACTCAAGGCCTATGAGTGCACTTTAAGTTTAGATGTTATTCCTAAATTGCTCTCCAAAAATGAGGCACCATTTTACACTTTTGCCAAGAGTACATGACTGTGCCTAATTCCCCAAACCCATACAAACTTTTGTGTGTTGTCAAAAATTTTATTCTTTGTCAATCTGACGACAAAAATGTAAGATTTTATTATGTAATTTTTATTCCTTTAATTAAAAGTGAAGTTGAGCATCTTTATGTTTATCAGTTACTTATATTTCTTTATCTGTTAGCTGCCAGTTCATGTTTGCTGCCTATTATCATTATTATTATTTTTTATTTATGTATTTTGAGTCAGACCTCACTCTGTTGTCCAGGCTGGAGTGCAGTGGCATGATCACGGCGATCATGGCCCACGGCAGCTTCAATTTCCTGGACTCGGTCAATCCTTCCACCTCAGCCTCCTTGAGTAGCTGGAGCTATGGGCACGCACCACCATGCCTGACTAATTTTTTTTATTTTTTTGTAGAGACGAGGTTTTGCTAGGTTGCCCAGACTGGTCTCTAACTCCTAGGCTCAAGCAATCTGCTGGCCTCAGTGTCCCAAAGTGCTGAGATTACAGACTGTTATATAAATTTTATAATTAGTATATAAATGCACTTTCTATATTAAAGAAACTGGCCATTGTCATATGTGTTGCAAATATATACTTTTTCATAGTTTGCCAACTACCTTTCAACTTTTTAATGGTATTCTTTCTGTGTGGGCATTTGATGTACCAAATTGGTTTTATTCATTTCAATGTTTATCCTTATGGTTTCTGGGTTGTGTGTTTTGCCTAGAAAAGCCTTTGTCACTCCAAGATTGGAATAACTTTCTACTTTTCCCTCAGTATTTTAGGGTTTTCTTTTGTAATATTTATGTATTTCATAGATCTGAGATTGATTTTGTTATAAATATCACTATACTTTTATAGTTTTTAAAAATATACATGTGAACCTTCCATATTTCAATTTTAGTACTAGTACTTTAAATATTTTGCTCTTTGGGTATATGTTTGAGGTATATGTTTTGATGACTCTTTTATATTGAAGGGGCTACTAGTGATACGTAAGGCTTCTTGCAATTTTTTATTGCTCACATTTAACTATTTATGGAGTTCAATGCACAATCGAATCTATGGTCCCATAGTTTTTCAGAAAAGATAATTATACCATTATCTCCTGCTTTCCAGTATGTGTACATCTTTTTTTGTTGTTCTGTTTCATTGCTTTCACTAAAACTGGTAAAATTGCGTTAGATAATGATGCTTCGTCATTCACATCCTGTTCCTGAATTTAATTAGAGGCTCTTACTGATTCACCACCAAGCGTGATGCTGAGAGATGGTTTCTATTAGCAAATCTCATCATTTGCTGAGCTTCATAGAAGGACACAGACCAGGAAACACAGCAGGAACAGTGTCTTCATGTTGCTAGGAGGCCCAGCAGCTCTACTTGCCCTCCCACCCACTCGGGGTGTGCCCTGCCCTCATGGGAGAGATTCTCTGGATGCCACAGCCTCAGTTTTCAGCGATTGTTTTTATAACACCTTTGTCTTCACGGAGGCCTGAGACCTGAGGCCAGTATGCACTGCCCCATCCAGGTGTGCTTCCACACAGACACGAGGCCCACACAGCTTTCCACATCCCTCTCAACGCTGTAGTGTCCAAGAAGAGGAAGTAATGGTGTGAGAGAGAGAATTTTGAGTTGTTCTTCAAGGCAAACACACATCAGCCCAGACCTGATATTACCCTTTACTCACATTGAGGATTTACAGGGGCAAAGCTTGAGTAATCATGGTATTTTTTTTTGAGTTGAAGTCTCACTCCGTCGCCCAGGCTGGAGTGCAGTGGCACACTCACGGCCACCCCGGCATCGACCCGCTGGGCTCAGGCAACCTTTCTGCATGGTATTTTTTTATAGCCTTGTTTTATTCCTGACTTCACAGGATTACTCTTGATGTCTTACCCTTTAGTGTAATGTTTGCTGTCCACTTCTGAGAGGTGCCCTTACTAATTGATGGCATTTCCTTCCATCCTAGCTTTCTAGAATTGTTTTTAAAAACTCAAGATGCATGTAAATTTTGTCATCATCTTTTTAACATCTGTGAAGATGATCTTATGGCTTGCCACCTTTGATTTATTAATGTGGTGATTTGCATTAATAGATTTCCTCACACTGAATCACCTCTGCATTTCAGAAATAGGCCCTTCATGGTCTTGGTGCTCTTTAGGTATATATTAGGCTCATTCACTTTGCTAATATATTATTTAAGAGTGTATCATCTAAATTCATAAATGAGATGACCTACAGTTTACCTTGAGATGCTCTTTGTCTAGTTTTCATATTAGAAATATACTTACTTAATAAAATGACAGTAGAAGCATTTAGTTTGACCTATGCTCTGACACAGAAACATAGATAACCTAGGAATCATCTGAATTTTTTGAGTTTGGGGAAATTGATTTGACTGCTTTTAACATTTTTTTCTATAGTCCTCACGTGATTTGGGTGTTTTTTTTTTCTTTTCTTGGGTAATTTTTGTTAATGCGTGCCTTTCTCACATTATCTATTTCATGTGGTTTTTCTAATTTGTTATAAAGCTACAAATAATATTACTTTATAATTTAAAAATAAATCTTTTGACAACTGTTTAGAGATAGAAAGTAAATAATGGTTGCCTAGGACTAGGGATCTTGGGATAAAATGGGGAGTTTGGGGAAAGGATATGTGATTTCTCTTTTGGAGAGATGAAACTGTCCTAACATTGGTTGTGGCTGTACAACTGTGAACGAAAAATCATTGAAATTGTATGGTATATGAATTCTATCTCAATAAAGCTGTTATAATTTTAAGAAGCTTTTAGTTAATGGCTATGCATTTTCTTATTTATAATGTTAAATTTTGTTTGATCCCCATTGGCTTAAAATGTATCTTTTCTTAAAATTGTTTTTTCAAATATCAGTTGTTAGTTTTATTTATCAAGATGATTCCTTTTTGAGTTTTTGTTTTATTGACTACATTTTTATTTTATTAATCTCTCTACTTTCTACAGCATATTTTGTTCATTTTTTGCCTTTTATAGTTTAGTAACAGTAGTGATACTATGTAGATTTACCTGCAGGTACTACTGATATACAGCGTTGTCGTTGAATTAGTTTTAAATAGCTTGTAATTTTCTATTTTGCTTTTTCTCTTTAACCTAAGCATTACTTAAATTGATGTAATTCTTAACTTTTCAGGTGGCTGGACTTTTTGGTTTCTTTTACTATCCTTTTACTGTTAACTTCTGATTTCACTGCATGAGAGCATGTGGCCTCTAATTTTTACTTTTTACAATCCACTACAATTTTCTGTAACTTTGAACAGGAATCGTTTTTGAGTGTATTTTGTGGGCCTTGTTTTTTTTAAAAAACACAGAGTTTCAGTTTCTTGGGATCAAAATGTATTCAGATAATTGTGTGTCTGTGTGTGTCTGTGAAGAAAGAGCTTCTTAAAATATGAATTTAGTCATGTGTTTCCTGTCGCGGTGGTTGCTATGCAGGGCTCTCACTGAGGCCTGTGAGTCTCTGCTTTGATCTGACCCCTCCTGCTTCAGCAGCCTTCCATGGTGCCCCGCGAACTTTCCTGTCCCTGCCTTGCCAGTGACGCTAGAATTCCAGGATCTTTCTTACTTGGTCTGTGCCTGCGTGCTGTGCCATAGATGTTCTTCTTCCCAACCCATCTACAGGTGGCTCCTTCTGGTTTTTCAGGTTCCAGAGTCAGTGGTCCATTGGTGGAAGGGCCTTGCTCCAGCATCCCTATGCAAGAGGCTCCTGCCTCTGCTGTACTCTTACAGCATCCTGTCTCCTCTCCTCCAAGCCCTGGCTTTCCCCCGTCATTCCCTAGCTGGCAAAGCAGTGCAAGAGAAAAGGCCACAGCTGTTCTATGTCTTGTCGTACACCGGAGGCCTGGCACCATTCTTGGCAGGGAACGCGTGTGAGTGAACCCGTGAGTGTATCTCAACTGTGCCTTTCCTGAGAGCCCCCTTAGGAAATTAAGAAATCATTTTGGGATTTTAAGTAAACATGCTATTTCACTTACATTCATGATAGAAAATGCATTATTGATTTTCAAATGCCCTTTAAAATGCCTCCTCATGTCTTGTTTAATTTGAGACTTCCTGTGCATTAAAATATGACAGCATCAAAATTTGTTTAATAAACTGGTTTTTAATGACCTAAGTCTTTCAATTCATTCCACAGAAGTTTTGAATTTACTGTTATACTTTTCTTACTGCATTTTAAAATGAGAGAATAACACAGAATGCTTTTCAAATACAATTCAATATAATGCATTATATGGGTCAGTAAGTGTTTTGTTTTAAATGAAAAGACACTATTTTCCCTTTCTAACTTTTTTCCTTTTTAAATATGAAATAAAATATTAATCGATTCTCACTGTAAAAGATGCAACACTTAGTATAAAACTGAAAGTCTCTCCACTCTCCCTCTGCCTCCCACTCCCTGTCATACAGCAATTGCTTTATGACTGTATCCAGGTTTTTGTATGTATATATATTTACGTACATGTATGTGTACACATAGCTACCCAAACATGTAGATTTAGTTTTAAACTAAAGTTTTAGTTTTAAGCTTACACTATATGACTAGTTTGTGAAATTCTACTACTCATGTTCTATTTTAGACATTACTGTGTAAGTCTATCTAGAGGGTTTCTTGTTCTTTTAAAGGCAGCAGAATGTACTCTGCCTGTGCTGAGAAGCAGTGAGACCATATCCACTGTTTTGCTGTCATCTCAGTGAATATGCAGTCTTGTCCTTATTTCTGGTGAACTTGGATACAGCTGGGTACTAATTTTTTAATAAAGAAAACAAAATCTCCATCACTGTAAAACGGATCGAATTAAAATATTTTCCTACTTGGTATTGTCACAGAAACTAGAAATTTAGGTAGAAAGTTACGCAAAAGGGTGTAAGGAGGGGCCCCCAAGCCAGAATATATTTATTAAAAAATGTGTATTTATTCTTACATGTTTAAACTTTAGTCACCTTCAAAGTACTCTCTGTCTGTTGCAATACATTTAATGAGATGCTTTTTCCACTGCTCAAAACAGATTTTGAACTTGTCAAATCAAAATACCTTTAAGCCTTTCTGCTGTTTTTTGTTTCACATTGCCAAAATATTTCCCACTGAGGGCTTCTTTCGCTGGGGAAACCAAAAAAAAGGAACTTTGGGCAAGATCAGGTGAATAGGTCAGGTGGAGCATGGGAGTCAAGCTGTTTTTAGTTAAAAACAGAAAACAAAATTTCACTGCTGCTTGTTGTTTGTGTAAATTGTCCATCATGAAATGGGTAAATGTGTTGAAAGAATCTCCAAAAAAATTTCCCTGAAGCCGAACGCAGCCTCTCACAACAATGCTAGCTGTTACACTGACGCCGATGGGTTCCTAGAACACTTACTTAGTGGGGAAGCCTGTACTATAGGGGACCCGCCCTCCCAAAGATTTTTTTGGGTCCCCCTCATATATTTCACTCATTTTAATGTATGTTCAGACATAAGCTTGAAATGTGCTCTCACACACATATTTGTGAGTCAGGGTATCACCTAGGCTAGAGTGCAGTGGCACAATCGCAGCTCACTGCAGCCTCGACCTCCAGGCGATCCTTCTGCCTCAGCCTCCCAAGTAGCTGGGACTACAGGTTGAGCCAGCATACCTTGCTTATTTTTGTATTATTTTGTAGAGACAAGGTCTCACTATGTTGCCCAAACTGGTCTCAAACTCCTCCTGGGTTCAAGTAATTCCCCTGCCTCACCTCCCAAAGTGCTGAGATTACAGGTATGAGCCACCACATCCATTTAGTATTTCCATACAAAACTAATACTAACTTCTGCGTGATGATGTTGGTCGCTAACTTTATTGAGCACTTGCTGTGTGCAAGGTACTGCCCTGAACACGTTCTATACATTCATTCATTTACTCCTGACAGCCATGAATAAGAAATGGGTACTGTTTTATCCTCACTTTGCAGGTAGGGAATCTGAGACTTTGGAGTTAAGTCTTCCAAAGAAATGCAGCTAGCGGGTACTGGCATCACATTTCAACCTGTGCTGTTAGCCACTAGCAAATCATTACATTTTTGTTGCATAGTGTGTCTTAATCTGTTGTGTACTGCTAAACAGAATACCCGAGACTGAGTAATTTATAATGAACAGACGTTTATTTCTCACAGTTCTGAAGACTGGGAAGTTCAAGATCAAGGGACTGCCATCTGGGGAGGGCCTTTTTGCTGCATCATTCCCTGGCAGAAGGCCGAAAGGCAAGAGAGGGCAAGAGAGAGAGAGCAAGATATCAAATTTGCAGTCTCAGACCCTTCTATCATTGGCATTTATTCATTCAGGAGGGTGGAGCTCTCATGACCACCTGTTAGACCCCACCTCTCAACACCGTTAGGCCCCAGCCTCTCAACACTGCTGCACTAGGGATTAAGTGTCCAGCATTTGCTCTTTGGGGAACACATTCACACCACAGCCCACAGTACTTTAACTCTAGGATTATACTGACAAAAGAGAAAGGGAGCATTTACCTCTACCAAACAATGGAGGCAAATAATACATCTTGTTTATTTTGGGGCAAAGTAAACCTTTGAATGCATGAGAGAAACTCTTCTGTAGAGAGACAAATTTTCAAGAACTGAAACCACAACGAAGAGATGTGAAACCAGTGTGCAGTTTTGCAAGAAATGTGAGTTCTTCATTCCTGGCATGGAGGTGGGAAAAGTCTTTTTCCCTGTAAGCGAACAATAACACGATTTCTCTTGTGCTTACCCATTACTGCACTGGTTTTTTTCTGACCCTAAGTCCTTTGTAATTAGGTGCATCACACCACAGGGACAGTGTGACATATCCTTGTCAGCTACGTATCCTTGAAAGCCTTGCCATCCCCGATCCCAGCTGTGCCTGTGATCTGCACACTAATCAGATGTGTCTCTAGCCTCTCTCCAGGCTTCCTGGTATGTCCCTATGTCCCCAGAACAAAGAGAGATGGCCCTGGAGGCCTGACCCCTAGGCAAGTGTTGTGATGGAGTGCAGATTGCTACCTTCTTCTTTCTTGTCTGTTTCTGTTTCTGATTGGTCTGCTTGACATCAGCCTCTCCCCTGGTGCGTGCCTCAAGTATGCTGCATGATTTCTGGTAGCTGAAGGCCAGAATGCAGCCCCTTTCCTAAAAATAATTTGCAAAGTACTTTTCATACAACCCAGGAGAACAAACGATAAAAGAGAAAAAAAAAAACATTTAGTAGCAAGGGAAGAAGGCATGATGTGCTTGGTTTTTGTAATTTCCACCTCAGCCTTATTTCCAAGTCTACCTAAGAGATGTGGAAGGACGTATGATTTTGTCAGGGAGACTTTGTCCTCCCTTGTCGTAGCTTAAATATCTCCTGAAGCAGGGGTGGCCAGGGCAGCCTTGGGTTGACTTGGAAGAGTGGCTTATTAAATTACCAGATTTTTTAAAAACCAAAAAATTATATGTCTCTACATTGAGATATGTCACATATCACCCCACTCACCCCACTTAAAGTAAACAATTCAATGGTTTCCACATATTCACAGATACACACAGACATCATCATCGTCAACTTTACCTCAGAAAGAAACCCTGTAGCTTTAGCTGTTACTACTCCCACCCTAGACTTCCACTTCTCTACTTTCTGTCTTTATACTTTGTTGTGGATTTTTTGCGTCTAAGTTCACAAGAGATACTAGTTTGTTGTTCTCCTTGCCTGTCTAGTTTAGTATCAGGGTAATCCTAGCTTCATAAAATGTGTTGAGACGTTTTCCCTCTTTGTTTCTGGAAGAGATTGTATAGAATTGATGTTAATTGTTCTTTAGGCATTTGGTAGAATTATCCAGTTAAACTATCTAGGCCTGGAGATTTTATTTTTGGGAGGTTTAAAATTATGAATTCACTTTCCTTAACACTTACAGGGTTATTCAAATTATCTGTTTCCTATTAGGTGAATTATGGTAGTTTGTGTTTTTCAAGGAATTGATGCACTTTATCTAATTTGTAAAAATTATTTGTATAGAGTTTTTCATATTATTCCCTTATTATCCTTTAGATACCTTCAGGGTCTGCATTGATATCCCTGTTTCATTTTGGATACTGATAATTTATATCTTCCAACTTTTTTTTCTTCCTAAAGTTTTGTTGGTGTTGTTGATCCTATCAGAGTATAATAAGCTCCTTTAAAAAATTTTCATCTCAGTTGTTTTTCTGTTTTCCATTTCATTGACTTCTGCTTTTATCTTTGTGATTTCATGTCTTCTGCTTGCTTTAGGCTGATTTTGCTCTTCTGTATCTAGTTTTGTGAGTTAAGAATTAGGTTACTGATTTAAAAACCTTTCCTTGTTTCATATGTGAGCATGTAGTGCTATAAATTTCCCTCTCAGTATTCCCTTAGCTGTATTACACAGATTTTGGTATGTTGCATTTTGTTTTCACTCCATTCTCTCAATTAAAAAAATATTCTTTGAGATTTTCTCTTTGATCCATGAATTATGGAGAAACATGTTCTTTAATTTTTACATGTTTAGAGACTCAGAATAGCAAAATAAAGCTAAAGTGTGGCCAGAACTTCCATGTTGAGGATGAATAAGATGAAAAGACAATACATATATGGCAACCACACAAATATCTTATAGCAAAAAAGGGAAAAGGAGTGTGCACAGTTTGTAAATAGGACCAGTTGTTATTATATGGCATTTTTGGAAAACTGAGAAGCTTTGCTTATTTTTCTAATGCTCTGTACTGACACAAAGACTGTAGGAACCATCTGTTCTATGACACTTTGAAATTCACCCATTAAACTGTCTGAGGCTGGTGATGCTTAAGGGTATGATTATTTGGCAGTTTTTACATTTTTTGCCTATTCGTGATCTATTTGGACTTGAATCATTTTTAAGTCAAGAGCATAAAATAGTTCATAGTATTCATATATATATTGAGCTGGGGGTCTCACTCTATCACCCAGGCTGGGAGTGCAGCGACATGATCATGGCTTATCGTAGCCTTGACTTCCTGCACTCAGGCAATCCTTCCACCTCAGCCTCCTGAGTAGCTGCAACTACAGGTGTGCACCACCACCAACATGCCTGGCTAGTTCTTGCTATGTTGCCTAGGCTGGTCTTGAACTCCTAGGCTCAAGCAACCCTCTCACCTTGACCTCTCAAAGTGCTGGGACTACAGATGTGAAACTCTATGCCTGGTCTTCAATACATATTTTACAATATTTGTACACATTTTTAATATTTCGTGTTCCTCTGTGTGCAGTGTTTTATCTATCTAATCAATAATTTGTACCTTTTGACTTGTTCTACTTTTTCAAAAAATTGGGGCTTATAAATTAATAATTAAATGGTATATTATTCTTATGAAAGTGAGGATCTTTTTAAACTATGGCAAAGTATACACAACATAAAATTTATTATTTTAACCATTTTAAGTGTAAAATTCAGTGGCATTAAGTACATTTGCACTGTGTGCAACCATCATCACAATTCATTTCTAGAACTTTTTCATCATCCCAAATAGAAACTCTATACTCATTAAATAATAACTCTTTATTTTTCCCTTTCCCTGGCCCCTGTCTCTTTCGTTTTAGAAAATCTGTTCTTGGGCCACTCCCCTGTCGTTTTCCTTCCAGCAAGTCAGTCCTCCATGCTAGAGTCCCCCAGAGTCCTTCCTTCCCTCTGTCCCCAGCACAGAACAGAGGCAGGAACTTGAACACATCTGCTGAGTGATGATCTGAGCAAACTATACTCTGTGTGAGACAACCCAGCTCAGTTAGCTAAAGTAATCTCATTAAGAGTTTCATGCTGGCCGGGCTGCAGTGGCTCAAGCCTATAATCCCAGCATTTTGGGAGGCTGCGGTGAGAGTATTACCTGAGCCCACAAGTTCAAGAACAGCCTGGCCAACTTGGCACGACCTCACATCTACAATAAAAATTTAAAAATTAGCCAGGCATGGTAGTGCGCACCTGTAGTTCCAGCTACTTGGAAAACTGAGGTGGAAGGATCACTTGAGCTCAGCAGGTCAACGCTGGGGTGGCTGTGAGCATGCCACTGCACTACAGCCTAGGTGACTGAGTGAGACGCCAACTCAAAAAAAAAAAAAAAAAAAAAGAGTTTCGTGATGCCATTTGTGATACTAGTTTCTAAGGTTTTAAAAATTGACTCATTGTCATGAGCCAGTTTTATTTATTGTTAGTGGTTCTGCCAGAACCTGAAATGAGACACTCACTGGCACATTTTAGAAGAGGACCTTAATTTTGTGACTCTCATTCTTTCAAAGGCCTGTTAGAATTTCTTCTTGAGGCCATAGCCACATTTATTACCAGCACTCTTATCTCGGAATTGGGAGCATCAGTAACCAAGCCAACACCAATTATGTAGCCGCATCCGTCACAAGAGCCCCGTAGTAACCAGGGCAACACTGGTTTAGCTTCATCGTGATGAATAATAAATTAGGAGAGGACATAGCCTGAGGCTGGGGCTGTAGGACATGTCTGGCTTGAAGTCTGGTCTGCCATGGCCTCCATCACGGTGTCTGTGTTGCCCAAAGGTGTAGCTTTATTTTATTGTGCTAATCACAGGTCGGAAAGTCTTGGCCTGCCTGCTTCAGGAGAAATTGAGCATTATAACAAATCTGTGTTTTGTCATGACACAGGATTTTTCCCTTTGTAGGAACATAATTCTGGTGTGTGTGTGTGTGTGTGTGTGTGTGTGTGTGTGTGTGTGTGTTTTGTATATTTTTGTTTTTGAATCAAGATCTCACTCTGTTGCCCAGGCTAGGATGCAGTGGCACGATCATAGCTCACTGCAGCCTAGACTTCCTGGGCTCAGGTGATCCTTCCACCTCAGTCTCCTGAGTAGCTAGGACTACAGGCATGTGCTACCATGCCCAGCTACTTGTTTTATTTTTTACTTTTTTTTTTTATAGATGAGGTGTTGCTATATTGCCCAGGCTGGTCTCAAATTCCTGGGCTCAAGCAATCCTCCTGCTTTGGCTTCCTAAAGTGCTGGGATTACAGACATGAGCCACTGCACACTGCCCGTAATTTTGTTTTAATTCTTTTGCTTGTGAATTTGCCATTATCATGGATAAAGAGATTTCATGACGAAAGCAGCAATTTGGAAGTTGATTTCAAACTCCAAAGTTTCCTAGACAAAAACAAACAAGCAAACAAGCAAAACATTCCCAGCAAAATAAAAATTGGCATGTTTTAAGTAGCCATCAATGGCTCCATATACATATTTATCTGTATACCTTCATTCATTCTTTGATTCGTTGGGTTAATAACATTTTTACAGAGGGAGACCCTTGTGTCTGGCGTGTTCTAAGTGCTGGGGACACATCAGTGACAAGACAGACATGTTCTGGCTGTGCTCCTGCCTCATGTGCACCTCAGTCACTGAGAGATCGATGACAGCGGAGGAGACAGTTTCACACTACAGGAAGTACTGCAAGGAAAGAGTGAGAGATGTGGTGGAGATGTGGGTCAGGGTTGGGGTCGGGGTTGGGGCGGGGGTTAGTGTCAGGGTTAGATGTTGGTTGTGGAGGTGAGGGTTAAGGTTAGGGATAGAGCTAGCTGTGGTAGAGGGGTGGGTTAGGGTTTGGATTGGTGTTAGAGCTGGGGCTAGGTTTACGTATTGTGGACGTATGGTTATGGTAGAGTTAGGGTATGGTTAGGTGTGGTGGTGGTGCAGATTAGGTGTAGGGTTTTTAGAGTTAGGATTAGGGTTAGGGCTAGCATTAGCATTGTTTTGGACATGTGGTTAGGGTTAGGTTTGGTGGAAGTGTGGTTTAGGGTTATGGTTAGGATTACGTGTAGTGTTTGTGTGGATTGGGTTTAGGGTTAGGATTAGGGTTTGAATTAGGTGTGGGTTAGCCTAGTGTTAAGTGTGGAGGTTGCCATGCACTTGAGTGAGCACCTAGCATTTAAGTTCATGTCTGTGCAATATAAGAAGTGGCTGAATACAAGGCGCTGAGACCTACCTGATGAGTTTAAGGAGCCAAAGAAGGATTGTTTTTGGAGCCCTGGGAGTCGAGAATGGCATTTACAGACTGAGATGCCCAGACCTTGCAGCTTCCGCCCCTGCTCTGTGTTCCCGGGCTATGTGGACTTCCCCACTGGGTACTGGCACCTTTATCCCTTGATACTACTTTTTTCACTGGACTTTACACCCGCTTGGGGTGATATCCATGTGCCGCCCTCTGGAGGTTTTTTCTGTTATTTTATGGCTGGATCGCTTGGTGAGACTTTTCACTCTCCATCTCCTGCAATCTGTTAGATGCTGTTTTCATCAACCCCGTAGACATATCTGGGTAAGCTGTGGGTGGAGGTGATTTACTGCCTACTTCAAACAGTTGCTCGTTGTAACAAGCACTTGAAGGCTATCATCTATCCCTTCAGTACGGGCTTGGATATATCACCCAGCCTTCCTTGGGAAACTCTCAAATGTCAGTGTGGTAGCTTTGTCCTCTTAGACTGGATTCTTCTGTCTTGTCTGCTGAGTCTGTGGCTGGGGCTGCCTTCGTGGGACAGAGCAGGGAGGGAGCTGGGTGTGGGCAAGCTTCAGACTTGGCTTAATCGTCTTTGGGACTCCTGAGTCCTCTGTCAGCTGAGTCCTCTCCAGAAAGTGCTTGCCTTTCTTCTGCCAGGGTATCTGTGGTCTGGAATGGGTGAGGCCTCTCCGCTGCAGGGTTGGGGCATGGCTAGATGTCCAGGGTCTCCAGGCCACTCTCTCTGGTGACTTCTTCCTCCCCTGCATGCCTCTCCCTGGTCGGGAGCCAGGCCTACTGGGCCGTTGTATTCAGTGGGGCTTTAATGTCTGTGAGAAGTGCTGTCCCTGGAGGGAAAAACGATCAGATCTGCTTATTGGATTTACAACTCAGTTTTAGGGAGTATTAGCAGCTAAACTGACATCCGATTACACACAGCTGACTCAGCCCATTCATTTGTGTCTGCTTCCTCAATTTGTAAAGTCTTACAAAAGGAACCAACTCACAGGACAGAAATAACAGCAGGGAAGGCGTTCCCACGTGGAGGACTGGAAGCCGATGGAGCCAGCACCTCACTTTGCATAGGAGAAAACAGAATCCCACAGGTTACAAGAGCCAAACCACACGCACACACATGCCAACTAAAACCATGATTTCTTGTCTCAAGAGAGCAGCTCCCTGGAACTTGAAACTTTTCAAGAGAAGCTAGAAATTGAGATGTTTATGTGAAGTTCCCCGATTTTACCCTCAAACACTATATGATTCCCCATCCCAAGAATAAAATAAAGTAAAATTAAAAATCACTGTCCATTGGCCAAAGGGTGACCAGGTAGCAACCTCATTTGATATATTCACTTCACTGAGATTGATCAACAGGTAATAATTTTTTCAGGACCCATAAGGTGTCTAATGCTGTATTCATGTTTTCAGTTTTGCCCTGAAACACACAACACTGCTAAAGCAGTTTTTTCACGGAAACCTCCGAAAGGCACGAGACTATATCACATGCTATTATGTTAGAGGTCAGAGAAAATGGAAACTCAGGAAAATATTTTTCTTTATTGGTTTACATTTATGTTATATTCTAGGAAGGAGCAGCTGGCAGGCTGTTGTGTTTGTGTAGAGTGATTCTATGGGGGTGAACATCAAGGTGCAGTGGCCCTGCAGGCCCCCCCTGGAGCGAGGCTCCTAGAGTGTGGAGCTGGCCCCTGAACCACCCTGAACGCCTCATTCTGAACTTCCCACGGGACGTTCTCCTGAGCATTCATGACGGAAGATGTGGAAGGATGTTAAGGAGATGAAGAGGAAGACATGGTCAACTGAGTGTGCTCACTTTTCTTCTTGGAGAATGACAACACACCCTGGAATATTCCAAGTGTAGAAGCCGTGTGGGAGGGAGCTTCATTTAATTTTTTAAAACTACTGTTTCCCCAGTTAATTTGACATCACTGTTTCCCCAGTTAATTTGACATCACAACCTCATTTCGGTTCTTTCCATTTCTGTGTGACTTCAAACACTGCTGCTACAAATATCCTTACTTGGGTCTCTGGGGGAGAAAATGCCAAATGCCCCTTGTTTTCCTGCTATCCAGCACAGTTCTCTCCAGCCCTTTCTCCGTTTCTGCCAGGAAAGTAGGGCTCTGCTTTTATTACTGTGCCAATTAACGAAATACCAGAGTTGTGCCTAAAAGTGCAAGTCTGCGTAATTAGCTGGAGACTCAGAAAGAGAGGAAGACGAGGCAGGGAAGGAGAAATCTCTGTGTCAAATAGTTCGATGCCTCTCGCCTCTTGTGTGACAGGCGTGTCACCAAAATAGCAGCCTCCTCCACCTGTTCAGTAAGGAGGCTCATGGAACATTCCTAACTCACCAACCCAGGCTGCCCTTGAAAGTGTTATTTGCATAAAAAGGTGTGTAAAAACTCCCAGGGCTGTAGAAATCATTGCCATGTCCTATGAAGACAAGCCTTGAAAGAAAACTTGAGTTTCTGCCTTGATGCTCGTACTTGACAATTGCTTCTCTGGCAGGAGTTCCAGTTGGCACTGAAGAGTCCCACACGCCTCAGATTTATTCTCATTCTCTCTCTCTCTCTGTCTCTGTCTCTCCCCCGTCTCTGTCTCTCTGTCTCTCTTTTTCTCCCCTTCTCTCTCTCTCTCTGTTTTTCTCTCTCTCAGCAGGATAGCACACATTCAATGAAAAATGAAAAGCCTGAGACTCAGATTTACTATTTTACAAATAATTTGAGCATCTGTTACAGAGCAACAGATGAATTAGCAAGCAAAATACAATGAAACAAAGAGCAAAATAAAGGTGAAGTCACTGAGGATAGAAAGGAAAGCAAGTAGTTTATTCCTAAGAAGTCAGAGAGGGTTATAAGGCTTGGTTGTGCGATTTATATAATAAATGCTATGATAAAGGTTCTATTTTTTGGAATTAGAAATATTTTTCCTTAATGTTTTACACACACACACGTGCACACACAAAACAAAACCCTAGATTCTCATCAGATTTGGAATTTTGCAGGAATCTAGGATTCCTTTAAATATGTATTTTGTATATACACACACATTATTTATATATAAAGTTTCTACCATCCCTAAGGTTCAGATTCCAATGCACAGTTAGGAACAAATGCAAAAAGCTCTTCGCCTTCATCAGCAACTTGAGTGCATTTCCTGGGCCATCAGCCTGTACTCTGATGTGCTTTAATTGCATGACAAGTGAAATTCGGACACATTGGTCAGTCATAACAGCCAGGCTTCTTTGACAGCATAAAATATCATAATTAAAGCAATGCAGGGACAAAAATATGTCAGTTGAAAGGTAGAAATTTAAATTCTATTGAACTTGGAAGGAATCAGAAGAGCAGGCCTAGTAGGAACCTTTAAAATCCTGGCTTCTCTGAATTCACATAAGCTGGATGAAAACTGGTGGCCCAGCCTTCTGGTCACCGAGCCTCTGGAGCTTCCTGAGGTGTGGAGCATGACACATGCAGACCCTGAGCCAGCCGAGCGGGACTGTCCAGCCCACAGCTTCAAATAAGTGCTGGAAGTTGAGCTGATAGCCAGGCTGCTGCTGTAAATTGCAGTGGCCCCTGGTCTGCGGTCTCCAGTTCCTACTTAATCAAAGCTTTATTTTTCCATTTTCTTAGAACAGATTTGTACTAAAGAATCCCAAAGTGAGGTGAGACATAGACCTGACATCATGGAACCACTCTGTGGAGGGAGGGGCCTGTGGAACAGCTTCAGGGCTCAGGCCAGCCAGCACCGATGAACCCCACGTCTCGGCTCCCGGGCTGCCCAGGATATCAGTCGTGGGCCCCGGAGGGTCTTGGGTGGCAGCCAGCACCACACTAAGAGGGCCTGAATGGGGCCCAATGAGTGGCCTTCCCTCAGGTGGAGGTCTGCCTGTCCTCTTCCTGCCCTGGTATTTCCAGTGTATGGCACATAGCAAATGGGTCTTGGAGGTGGTTGGGTGCACTCAGCACGAAAGGCATCACAGTACATCGTGACTCTCTATTCGCTTCACTGCCAAGTGGATAATAGGCAGATCTTGGTCATTTTACCATAGAACAAATGAGGCTTCCTTCATTTACAGCAGCACTGAAAACAAAATGCAGAAATCTTCTGAGTGAAGGGCTGAGGAAGGAGTTTGATTTTTACTCTTGCCATTCATTACTCATGGTGATTCCCGTTATTCATAGTGATTTGAATAGCGGCATATTTTACAAAAGAACCTCTTTTAGGACACCACCTGATTCGAGGTGTTAAGAATAGCACATGGTGCTTGCATGCTCCAGACCTACGGTTTTCACTCTAGGACACACATTGATAGATTTTGAGCACAGGTATCTGTTGAAAACATACTCAGGAAAGAGAGGAATTGGAGCCACAGATGGTTAGAGAAGGATTTACCGTGCTTTAAGTTGCAAAGCCTATTTTAAAAGGTTCTGGGATTTGTAGTAATCAGATGTGGTAGGATAACAGACACGAGATCACTGCTTTGAAAGAAGAGTTTATTACTCACAGTTCCCAACAGGAGGGGGCCAGATCATACCATGCAGGGCCACACGGAGGTTAGCTGGAGGCAAGATTGGTTGGAGACAGAGGAATCTAGGGGAAAGCATGGACCAAAGCTGTTATTGTGGGTTTTTCGTGAGGACAAAAAGGACAGGCATGTTTGAGCAAGCTCAAAATTGGCTCATTTGAATAATTTCAGTGAGCTCTGGACTATAAGGGTGGTACCTAGTTGCCTAGTACCTGGCCCTGGGGTGATCTAGGGCAGGGGAAATACTGGCTTAGTGTGTGAGAGTTAGATGAAGGAAGTGGTTGGTAGTATGAGCTATGGACGGGTTGGCTTGTATATGAAGAGTGCGCTTGCAGGCAAGCTGATTATTATCCACAGGAATTAGCTGGTCCTAGGAGGGAGAGTCTTTTCAGGATCAGTAAGGCCCCAAGATATCAAAGCATCATAAAATACAGAAGATAAAAAACTTAATACAAAGCCTTCTTGAAATCTTTAAAATCAAATTTAATTAACCCAAGTGACACTTCTGCATCCGACTTTTTGGTACTGTAACTCTTCATCCATCCACACTCATTTCCAAGTCAGTTGGGAGCAGCTGTCGTGTACCAGGTCCTTGTTCTGGGGCAGTTTGTGCCCTGATGAGGTGACAGAGCAGCTCTGCAGGAAGACCAGTGCACAGGGAGACACAGAGAGAGGGAAACTTATGTTTCAGGGATGCTCAGTCCCTCTTGGGGAAGCAGAGGAGAATGCTTAGACTGAATTTTGGAAGAAATCTATCCTTTCCCTATTGTCTTCACCTTGGGTAATGGCACATTCCTGGTGGGAGAACCACCATGTGAGGAACCATATCAAAATGCAACTTTCTTTTCTGTTTTCCACCAGCCCTTGAAGGTCTCCTCATGGTCTTGGCCTTGCTCTCCCTGGGAGAAACCAAGGCAGGCTGTAGGTGCACTCAACCTTAAGCACCAGACTGTCCCCTGGGCTACTTATGGGTTTTTTGTTTGTTTTTAATAAATCCTCTGTGTTAGCTCAGACATGTCCAGAAAGGAAGGCTCACATTGTAAGTGTCGAGCTCAGTGACTTTTCACGAGAGAACAAATCTAGGGAACCAGCACTCAAATCTAGAAACGTAGCATCACCAGCATCCCTGGAGCCCCATCCTTCCTTCCTTCTTCCAGCCACTCATCCTTAACACGGGCACCTGCCATTCCAACTTGGAACAGCACGAACAAATGCTTCTTGGCTTTCAACTTTGTGTAAGTAGAATCATATGTTGTATACCCCTTTTTTTCCTTGCCTTTTTCTTTTGCCATGTTAGATTCATTCATATTATTGCAAGTAGCTCTAGATTCTGGCTTTTTGTCATATGAATGCATCAGTTTGTTCTCCCACCCTTCTCTTGAAAACATACTCAGGAAACACACTCTACTGTCATCTAGATGTTGCATATTTCCATTGTGAGGCTGTTGTGTGTGGCGCTGGCGTGGAGATCCTGGTGCACAATGTCTCATGAACCTCCATCTGTCAGTTTCGCCCAGAAGTTTCTGGGCTATAGGGCACACATATGCTTAGTTTTGTTAGATGCTGCCAAACTGTTTTCCAAAGTTGTTTGTATTAATTTTCACTCCCACCGGGAGTGAATGCAAGTTCATTTACTGCAGAATCTGACATCTGCAGTGTGCTAGTGCCTCCTCCAAACATCGCTGGTAACTTGCTGCAGAAGCACAGAGAAAGGGGATTGCTTCCCCAGCTGCCAGGCAGAAACTCGAGTGCTCAGCGCCTCCTATATGCCAAGATGTCTTAATCATTTCAAAGTAGACTGTGCATGTTGAAAGAGGAAGCAAATTTCCTTAGTAAGCATCAATATTACATTTAGTTGGAAGCATTTTATTTATTTTTGTACTTATAGGTAGGACAGGATGGCAAGTAGGTTTGACCATGTGTGTCAGCTTGTTTTGACTGGCAGTCAGTGCCTAGTACAGTGTGTCAAGTAGGATTCAGAGACTCTATCTGGACTTTGGGAGAAAAGTGTAAAAGCTATCTTTACCAATCAGCAGAAGAGAGGGAAATGGTGAGATGTGTGTTCTGTGTTTGCCATCCTTGTTGTGGGGGACACAAAACTGAGTCTCAGTTCTCAAAAATGTTGGCATTTGTAGACCCCGGGGGAGAACGAGGCCAGGAGAGATCAGTGTGCGAGGCCATCCATATCACTGTCCTGGCGGGGAGGCTGGGGTGATTCCTCAATGATGTGCCAATCCATGTGCCCAAGCCCTTTGGGCAGACCAGGGTAAATCTCCAATGACAGGCCAGCTTTGTCCCCAGCCCTGGTAAGGACCAGACTCAGTGCCTCTCTAGGAATAATCAGATGCCCTACTCCCTGGTACCTCTGAAGTAAGGAAGAGCCAGAGAAGGACCTGCTGGGGCAAACTGATTTGAACGCCCAAGAGGAAGAGGGCTCCACTGTCATCTAGAGACACACGTGGGAGTCACACTGGAGGGATAGTGGTGAAGACAGATTTCATTGACCTCACACTTTCTATGTTGGTAACACTTGTGAAAATAGAACAAGGAAAGGATTAAAACCCCCAAAACTAAGTAAACCAGTAAAATCACAGTGTGGTGGTAGTTTCTGTTTTTAACACATTTATCAACATATAATTCGTACACCATACAATTTACTCGCTTAAGGTATACAATTCAATGTGGGGTTTTTTGTATATTTATTGAATATGCATCACCACCACAGTCAATTTTAGAACATTTTCTTCACTTCAAAAAGAGGTAATACGCACAAACCCTTTATGCATCACCCACCTATTCTTCCATGCCCCTCCTGCTACCTGCCCCCCTCCTCCCACCTAGCCCCAAACAAGTACACAACTGCTAAACTACTTTCTCTTTCTATGGATTTTCCTATTCTGGACATTAAATGAAATCAAACAGTATGTAGCCCTTGTATCTGGCTTCTTTTTTTTTTTTGAGTTGGAGTCTCACTCGGTCACCCAGACTGGAGTGCAGTGGCCGCTCCCGGCCACCGCAGCCTCGACCTGCTGGCTCCGGTGATCCTTCCGCCTCAGCCTTCTGAGTAGCCAGAATTACAGGTGCACGCTACCATGCCCGGCTGACTTTTTGATTTTATTGTAGAGATGAGGTCTCACTGCCCAGGCAGGTCTCGAACTTACGGGCTTAGGCAAGTATCTGGCTTCTTTAGCTTAGCTATATTGTCTTCAGAGTTCATCTACATTGTAGCATAATTACTGGAGTTTCTGGGCTCTTACTAGTGCCAGTAAATACCTTGAGCATTATTAGCATGAGGGTTATAGCGATGGTCTGAATGTTTGTGTCTTCCTAAAAGTTATATGTTGAAATTCTAATCTCCAAGGTGGTGGGGTCCTTGGAGATGGGGGATGCTCTCACAAATGGGATTAGTGCCCTTATAATAGAGGTCCCAGAGAACTCTCTCACCCCTTCTGCCAGGTGAGGACAGAGAGAGCCATCTATGAGCCAGGAAGAAGGCTCTCATTATACATGGAATCTACTAGCATCTTGATCCTGGTCTTCCCAGCCTCCAGTACTCTGATAAATAAATGTCCATTGTGTGTAAGCCACCCAGGCTATGGGATTTTATTACAGCAGTCCAAACTAAGGCAGTTATGCAGTCCTGTGTCATTAGGCTGGTGTTGTGGGCACTTTCTCCTGTCATCAGCAGGGATGCTTCAGGATAGAGGAGTCACTCAGAATAAGCAGAGATGGGACTGGATGAGGCAAGTGAGATGTTCATCTCTGCAACAGATTTTAAGGCAGCTCATTTCTTAGACAAAGGAACCAAAAATTATTGTGTTAGGCAGGAATCAACAGACTAGTGAGAATATTTGTGAAAGTGGTAGAATCCTACAAATATTCAAAAAGTAGAGTCTACTTCTGTGCATAACAGAACACAACGAACAGAGAGAAAAGTTAACCTATGGAATGGTAGAAAATATTTCTTGATCACATATTTGATAAGAGATTAATATCCAGAATATATAAAGAACTCCTACAACTCAACAGCAAGAATACAAACACCCCAATTTAAAAATGAACAAAGGACTTGAATAGACATTTCTCCAAAGAATATATACAAATGGCCAACAAGCACATGAAAAGATGCTCAACATCACTAATTTTTTTTTTGAAGTGAAGTCTCACTCTGTCACCCAGGCTGGAGTGCAGTGGCTTGCTCACAGCTACCCCAGAGTTGACTTACTGGGCTCCAGTGATCCTTCTGCCTCAGCCTTTCGAGTAGCCGGAACTACAGGTGCATGCTACCATGCCTGGCTAATTTTTGATTTACTGTAAAGACGAGGTCTCGCCAGGCTATCTGAGCTAGTCTCAAACCCGTGGGCTCAGGCAATCCACTTGCCTTGGCCTCCCAACATGCTGGGATTACAGGCTGAGCTACCAAGCCTGGCCTATCATTACTAATTATTAATATTAGGGAAATGCAAATCAAAACCACAGTGAGTTTCTGGGGTCATTAAAATGACTGATTAAACAATATCAACAAACAGAAAATAACAAGTGTTGCTGAGAATATAGGGAAGTTGGAACCCTGGTACACTGTTGGTAGAATGTAAAATGGTACAGCTGCTGTGGAAAACAGTATGACTATCCCTAGAATAATTTTTTTTAGAGTTGGGGTCTCACTCTGTTGCCCATGCTGGAGTGCAGTGGCATGCTCACAGCTCACTGCCACCTTGACCTCTGGGCTCAGGGAATTCTTTTGCTTCAGCCTTCCGAGTAGCTGGGACCCCACTTCCTAATAGCACCACGTTGGGAGTTAGGGACTCAACATACGAATTTTAAGAGGACACAAACATTCAGACCATAGCCATAATCCTCATGCTAGTAATGTTCAAAGTACTCAGTGGCACTAGTAAGACCCCAGAAACTCCAGTAATCATGCTACAATATATATGGATCCTGTTATAGCAGCGTGCACTACCATGTACCGCTAATTTTTTGATTTTGTGTAGAGTTGAGGTCTCGCTATACCGCCTAGGCTGGTCTTGAACTGCTGGGTTCAAGCAATCCTTCCGTCTTGGCCTCTCAAAGTGCTGGGATTACAGGTGTGAGCCACAGTGCCTGGTCTGAGAATAATTAAATATAGACTTGCCACCTGATCCAGCAATTCCACTTCTGGGTATTTGCCCACACGAATTGAAAGCAGAGACTCAAACAGGTATTTGCACATCCACATTTATGGCAGCATTGTTCACAACAGCCCAAAAGTGGAAGCAACCCAGTGTCCATGGACAGATGAATGGATCAATAAAATGTGGTCTATACATCTGAAAATATTATTCAACCTTAAAAAAGGAAGGAAGTTCTGACACGGCCTATGACATGGCTGAACTTTGAGGACATTATGTTAGGTGAAATAAGCCTAACAGGACAAATAATGATTCCACTATCTGAGGTACCTGAAGGAGTGAATTCACAAAGACAGAAAAAATGGCGGTTGCCAAGGGCTGGTGGGAGGGGGAATAGGAAATTTTTTCCTAATGGGTACAGAGTTTCCGTTTGGGAGGATAAAAACGTTCTGGAGGTGGAGTGTAGTGATCATTGTACAACAAAGTGAATGTTCTTGATGCCATAGAGCTGTACACTAAGCTTTATGTTATGTGTATTTTACCAAAATTTGAAAATTAGGGTCTAGTTTTTCAGCTTGGCTTGAACCTTTGGGGAATAAAAGAAAAGATATCAAGGTTTTGTTTCTATAAACCTATTCTTTAATTCAAATAAAAACAACAATAAGCCGGGCTCGGTGGCTCAGCCTGTAATCCCGCACTTTGGGAGGTTGAGGTGAATGGATTGCCTGAGCCCGCGGGTTCAATACCCGCCTGGGCAACTTGGCGAGACCTCATCTCCACAATAAATCAAAAAATTAGCCAGGCATGGTAGTACACACCTGTAGTTCCAGCTACTTGGAAGGCTGAGGCGGAATCATTGCTGGAGCCCAGCAGGTCGAGGCTGCAGTGGCCGGGAGCGTGCCACTGCACTCCAGTCTGGACGACAGTGAGACTCCAACTCAAGACAACAACAACAACAACAATAATAATACTAACATTACATCGGCACTTTGTATTTTTACCTCTATAACCTCATTTGATCCTCACTGGAGCCCAGGAGACTGAAGCCCAGAGCAGTTATGTGGCTTGTTTCGGGTCCCTCCATGGCAGATGGGACTCTGAGTATTCTGACTCTGTCTCCAATGCTGCCCCACCTCCTCGTCCCAACAGGCTAGTCACATTCAAGGATCCTGACCTTGGCCTTCCGACTGTGGATTCTCAGGGCCACAGTCACGCTGGCATCTTTTCACCCTCCTCTGCCTCGGTCTGCCTGTAGGCTCAGCCTCCTCCGACTGCCCTCCTTTTGGGAGTATCTGAAGGTCACATACCCTTCTCATTTGTGCTTCTGTAAGGGAATCGTGGGGGCATCCCTCTCTTTTTGTTGTATAAGCCCTTTCTACTCCCAGACAGGCTGATAGACCATAAATAAGGGGGGCAGGCTAGATTTTAAGTGCTCCAAAGAGATTCATAAAAAATTACTGTGGCTTCATTTGCAAAGCTCTGCTGTGGCATTCCCAATGACCTGAACACTGAGAGGCACTCTTGAAATAAATCTGTCAAGTCGCCTGCACACCCAGATGTCGAGGTCAGGGAACTAATCAGGAAGTTTTCAGAATTTTTTCCTAGAATTAATCACAAACTCAGTGAAATAACTGATGAAAAAGATTTATTTGGATGTCTATTCCCCTGGGGTCGCCGAAGGGTTACTTTATGTGATAAGCTGTGCTTTCCAGCCAAGCCCATCTCCCGTCCTCTTCCTTATATGATCCTTCAAACTGAGGAGGCTGGCTTGTCATTTATGATAGCTGCTGAAATCTTAATGCCAGGCCCAGAGATGTATCCTGTTAAATAATTCCTTGCATGTTTTGCAATGTGGGAGAGTAAACTCTGTCGGGAGAGCTGGACTTCTGTCCACTTGGTAACAACAAAGGGAAATGGTTGAAGCCAAAGAGGAACTGTAGATCAAAGACTAAGAAACTTCAGTTAGACAGGAGTGAGCTAGTGATCTGTTGCACAGAATGGTGACTATAATGAATAATAATACAATGTATATTTCAAAATTGCTAAAAGAGTAGATTTTAAATGTTTTTGCCACAAAAATGATAAATAGATGAAGTGATGAATTTGTTAATTAGCTTGATTTAATAATCCTACAACATAAACATTATCAAAACATTACATTGTATCCCATAAATACATAATATATACAATTATTATTAGTCAAAGTGAAATTTTAAAAAACAAAGATACTGATAAAGAAGAACAAAGTCAACCCAAAGCAAGCAGATAGAAGGAAATCATAAATTTAACAACAAAAATCAATGAATTAGAAAAACAAAGGAGAAAAATCAAGGAAAAGGTGAGGGTAGTTTGACAAAATCAACAGAATTGACAAAACTCTATCAAGAAGAAAAGTTAGAAGACACAAATTGCCAGTATCTGGAACGAAACAGGCATATCACTACAGACATCAAAAGGATAGTAAGGGAATAATATGAACAACTCTACACAAATAAATGTAACAACTTAGATGAAATGGATCAATTAATTCATTGAAAACCACAAGCTACCATAATTCACACAATATGAAATAGATAATTTGAAAAACCTTGTAACTTTTAAGATAATTGAGTCCGTAATTTTAAGAATTCCCAAAACAAAATCTCCAAGGCCAGATGGTTTTTGCTGGAGAATTCTACCAAATGTTTAAAGAATTAACACCATTTCTATACAATCTCTTTTAGAAAATAAAAAAGCAGGGAACATTGATTTGTATGAAAATAGTATTATCATGCTACCAAAACCAGACAAAAACAGGCTGGCATTGAACACCTAGCCTCAAGCAATCCTCTTGCTTCAGCCTCCCAAGTAGCTGGGATTACTGGTGGTATGTGCCACTGCACTTGACTAGAACTTATTATTTTAAATGCACTTTCCTCTCAGGCACTGTTAACTCTGTCCTCTTCTCTTGGTATTCTCTCTTCATCTAATGCTGCTTTTAAAAATACTTGAAATGCACTTCTTTCCTCTCAGAGTCTTTAATCTTCCAAACTGTTTTTATGTATTCAACATTGATTGAATACTTATAACTTGCTGGCATTGTCAATGCTGTGATGATAAGATGTAACTGTAACTGAATAAATAGGTCTCCAGTAGCAGTGGGGACAGGAAAACTGGACAAGTCCTCTGGAATAAAACTGAAGTTGGGTCTTGATGGATGAGTAGGAGTTTGATAGGCCATGAAGTGAGACAGGAAGTTTCTGACCACGGCAGGAGAATGAGCCAAGGCCAGAGCTATGATAACTCATCTCCAGGCATAAATCAATTTGGGTGATTTTCAGTTTATTTACTTTTACTTCATTCTGTAATCCATCTGTGTTACTGTAACTTAGAACTTGGGTTTCTTCAGAGTACTTTTTGTTTTCCCACTACTTCTAATTCGAAGGAATTCGAAGTGATTCCTGATGGCCTGGGTCAATAGAAATCATTAATGCTATTGCTTAAGGATAACTGAAACCGGATGCTTTGAACTGTGCCATTTTCATGTGTTCGTCATTGTGTCGCTCGAGCATCCCCACGAAGGCCAGAGCCGCGTTAACGGTGAGGTCTGTCTGTTCCTCTGTCTAGATTAAGTTTGACAGTGTGGAGGTGTGCGTCTGCTGCGAGCTGCAGCACCAGTCATCCGGCTGCAGCAACCTCGGCGAGACGCTGAAGCTGAACCCGCTGCAGGAGAACTGCAACGCTGTGCGGCTGACCTTGAAGGTGACCCCGCCGGGCGCTGCTCATGCATGCACTTCATCCCATGCCTCAAAGACATTTTGGGAAGGCTCATTAACATATAGATTCCTTTCAACTCTCAGTTCATGGGGGTAGGTTCAGTGCAAGAAAGAGAACATTCTGTTTCCAGAGAACATTTTAAAGGATTATTGATTTTCATTTGGAAGGTGTTGTTTCCTGGATCTTGGTGTCCATTTTTACCATTTCACTGTTCTAGCTCTGACAAATGCAAAGTGGAAAATGAACACTTGAGAGGGGTCTTTACAAATGATGATGTGATGCTTTCCACTGCTTTTCCGACATGATTGGCTGTTATAGCATCAGTGAACAGATGGGCATTTACTTTGCTTTTTCAAAAGATATTTGGAGAAAGAAATCTCACAATCTCCCATGGCATTCTATTCTAATGTATAGCATATGATCTTTTTAAAAAAGGACATGGAAATTTTGTTTATATTATTTCTTTTTTTTCCTTCCTATAAGTTTTTTTTTTAATTCTAAAATTGACTGCGTCAAAGTACATATGAAAGTAAACCCAATTCTTCTCTATCCCCTGAATGAAGCTGTGCCCAAATGATTTAAAAAGATGTGGTATGAAAAACATGGAACTAACGGTACTACCCATCAGAAGTGGATTGGATAAAAAAAATGGTGGTACATATACATGATAGAATATTATGCAGACATAAAGAAGTACACAGTTATGGATTTTGCAGCAACTTGGATGGATTTAGAGTTTATCATACTCAGTGATCTATCCCAGAAACAAACAACCTGAATACCACACATTCTCACTCATAAGTGGGTCCTGAACACTTATCACATCACTAGAAAAAGATTGGCAGTAGCAGGACACAGCTGGGGACAGGGGGCGGGGGGGAGGCATAATATCACTAAGGGTACCTGATCTTAAACGAGGGGAAATGAGGGCCAGTGGGAGGCCCAAACTTCACCTGTACATAGACCACTTCTGTCTCTAATCCTGACTTGTACCCTACATTTTTAAAATTAAATTAAATGCTAAAAAAAAAAGATGTAGCAGGTCAAAGGACCTCTTAGTTAGTGGTAAAATTGTATTTACAGTATGTGGGGAGCTCTAGTATGTTATAGGGAACACAGTGTGTAGGGGAGTGGAGGCTGCAAAGAGAGCCTCCTCGAATCTGGGTAGAAAGGAGAGAAGTGCCCCCCGGCATTGAGTGCCTGTGCTCTTTCAGTCTTTCATGGACGGTCACCAGTCGGCAGAGAAGCAGACGTGTACAGAGAGAGATCACACCTATCCATATGGTAGGACGGGACCTGCTCACAGCACATGCCCTGTTTCTCATGGAGGATGGCCCAAGTGCAGAGGTCCCAGCAGCCCACCAGAGTAACAAATCCAGCAGGGTTGGAGAAACCCAGAGCTGGAACACCCCTGGGCCCATCCTTTCCTGGTCCCAGGTATTTCTTGCTATCCCACATTACGTACAGCCACGTTTCTCCTCACTGCATCCTGGGCGAGCTCAGGTCAGTGCTGAGGTTTGCCGTGTCCTTTCACAGCCCTCGTGGGAGGGGACGTGGGTGGCCACTGCTCGCTCTGAGATATCACTCTGACAACTCCTAAGTCACTTTTTCAGCCTGGGTGAGTTTTCTTTTCACATTTAAAAAACATAAGAGCCGGGCTCGGTGGCTCATCCTGTAACCCCGCGCCTTTGGGAGGCTGAGGTGAGTGGATTGCCTGAGCCCGCAGGTTCGAGACCCGCCTGGGCAGCGAGACCCCATCTCTACAATAAATCAAAAAAGCAGCCGGGCGTGGTAGCGCATGCCTGTAATTCCAGCTACTTGGAAGACTGAGGCGGAAGGATCGCTGGAGCCCAGCAGGTCGAGGCTGTGGTGGCCGGGAGCGGCCACTGCACTCCAGTCTGGGCAACAGAGTGAGACTCCAACTCAAAAAATAAAAATAAAAAAACCAAAAAAAACTTAATAAGACAATAGAGAATTTTAATTACAATACCTTCCTCTACTCCCTGGGAAAGCTGACAAATCCCAGGGGAAATCTTTTAGCTCTGGAGGCCACTTGAGTGTGGGGATGCAGCCTGTAGGGTACCTCTGACTCTTCTGTTGTTGGCTTGAGGTGTTCTGCTGCTCCCTTAAAGCCTTGGGGTTCCCCTTGATGCCTTTACTCAGTGGGACCCACAACCCTGTTTTCATGACTCTCCAGCCCCCGAGGAGGTGACTGTGGCTTGAAAAGTAGTGCTGGTATTGAAAAAATAACACTGTCTCAGGGGATATAGACTCAGGTCTAGAGGGGCGGGAAGACCTTGCAGTCTTACCCTTATTCGCTGTTCTAGTACCAGGACAAGAAATCTCCTTGGAATGGGGTGACCAAATGGAAAAGAGTGAAGGGTCCTGAAGTCAAGAACTTCAAGGGATGGCTGTTGAATGGCTCATCCTCCTGGATACTCAGATTGCCCAGGACATTGGTAAGAGCTGAAGGCAAGAGAAAGACTTTACCAAACTTCTCAATGAGTTTGTGTGAACAACTTAATTAGAGGTAGGGACTCTCAGATCTGGTGACATGAGGCTCTAAGGAGGCAGGAGTTCTGATTGAGGTGGGAAGCCAGTGGCCTGGAAGTAGCCACAGTGGCTCAGGTACTAGAAGAGGCAGCCTGCTTCACCTGAGGGCCTGTACAGGGAGCAATGACCTTGTGGCGGGAGAGGGCTGAGTTTCTTCTGAGATCAAGAAGACCAGAGACTATTAGAAGTATCTGTTTATTGCTGTCCTTCAACTTTGCTGTTTTCCAAAATGGTTTTATCCTAGGTCCTTTGCATTATCATGTAAATGTTAGGATCAGTTTGTCAACTTCTACTACAATCCTTCTGGAATTTTTTTTTTAAACTTCTCCTTCCTTTTATTAAAAAATCTTTTTTAAAATTTGTATTATAAAGACATGGGGTACATTTCAGGGTTAGATATATAAACATTGATCATGCAGGTACCCTAGTTGATGAGGTATGCCCCTCCCTCCCCTAGCAGTTTCCCACTACTGCCAATCGCTTTCTTATCCTGCTGGAATTTTTAATGAGATTGCATGGAATCCATATATCTCACTGAAGAAAATTAAGTTATTCATAGTATAGCCGTCTATTTATTTAGTCTTATTTAATTTCACCAGTGTTTTTTAAATCAGTCTTGTGTAGTCTTTAGAATATAGATCTAACATTTTGTAATATTTATACATAAAGTTTCTCACATGTATTGATGTTATATTAATGGTGCTTTAAAACTGTCTCTTATCCGTTGTTAGTGTATAGAAATTTGATTTTTTGTTACCAACCTTGTATCCTGTGATCTTACTAAACTCGCTTAATAGTTCTAGTAGGCCCTGTTATAAAGTGGATTTTCTTATGTAGACAATCTTGTGATATGCAAAAAGAAGCAATTCTCCATTTTATACTAGTCAAGATTCTTCAGAGAGACAGAACCAATAGGAGAGAGAGAGACAGAGATGGAGATGGAGACAGAGACAGAGACAAAGACAGAGACAGAGACAGAGACAGAGATGGAGATATATGAGAGGCGGCTCATGTGATTATAGAGATGAAGTCCCACCATAGTCCATCTACAAGCTGGAGACCACTGAATGCCAGGAGTCACAGTCAGTCCAAGTCCAAAATCCTCAGAACCAGGGAAGCCTCTGGTGTAACTCTCAGTCCAAGGCCAAGAATCTGAGAACCTGGGGGGTCAGGGTGATGTGCTTGTGTAAGTTCTGGAGTCCCAGGGCCAGACATCCTATTCTTATGTCCAAGGGCAGGAGAAGAGAATCTCAGTTCCAGGAGAGACAGAGAGAAATAAGTAATTCACCTTTCCTATGCCTCTTTGTTCTATCCAAATCCGCAGCCAATCTACACTGAGAGCAGAGACTCCCCCCTCAGTTCACTAATTCACAAACCAGTCTCTTCTGGAAACATGCTCACAGACACACCCAGAAATAGCGCTTTACCGGTTCTCTGTGCATTCTTAATCCAGTCAAATTGACACCTAAAATTAACCACCACACATTCCAATCTGGATGCCTCTTCTTTCTTTTCCTTTCCTGACTGCACTGCCTAAAACCTCCAGAACAGGGTTGAGGAGAAGTGGCAAAAGCAGCTGTCCTTACCTTGCTCCTGATTTTAGAGATTAGGTGTAATATCAGCTCTAAGTTTTCCATAGCTGTTCATTATCAGGTTATAGAAGTTCCTTCCTATTCCTAGCTTGCAGAGAGTTGTTTTGTTGTTGTTGTTGTTGTTTTTACCATGAGTGGTTGTTGAATTTTGTCAAAGTCTTTTTCTGCATCTGCTTAGATGTCCCTATACTTGTCTTCTTGAGTCTGCTCACATGGTGAGTAACCTTGACTGACTTTTGAGTGGTGAGCCTAGCCTTGCATTCCCAAGATGAACCCCACTTGGTCATGTTTTCCTCAGCTGTGCCCAATCCACTGATGACCCTGCCTATCAAAGGCATCTTCATTTCTTTGCCTATGTTTTTTATTGCTGGAATTTCCATTTGTTTCTTCCTTATTGCGTCCATCTCTCTGCTAAATTACCTAGATGATCTTTCTATTAGCCACCTTTTCCACTAGAGCTAGTGTCTGCCTTCATCTGCCCCAGGTAAGTGCTCACAACTCTCCCTGGAAACTCTGTTTTTTCCTTAGTTTTGGTTTAGCTGGCTGTCCTGTAGCCTCAGCTCTCTGATGGACTCAACTTTAAGTTGGGGATTTGCAGTGTTCGGTGTCCCATTTTTATGTTGTAACGGTGGGGCAGTATTCTTTCCAGCTTTCTACATCCTAAGCAAAATCTCAGTTCATGTTCCCCCTGGGTATAGAATTCTTGAGGAAACCCTTAGGGGTTTATAGATGATATGCCATTCTCTTTTTCACTGAATTTTAATATAGGGGAAAATCTTAAAGCCAGCCTAGTACTGTCTCCCTTTTGAATGAACGCTGTTTAAAAACATTTCTAGCTCTCCAACTTCCCCTTACATGGTATGATTGTATTTCCCTGTTTCCCTGTGGGAACATGTGATCTGAGGGCCATGTGAGCAAATCTTGTATGCACCACTTACAGGCCGGAGTACTGAACTGTGATGTGAGGTTCTCCAGAGCTCTCCTTCCCTCTGGCAGAGTAATTAGCAAATTCTAGATGGTGGATGCACCATTAGCCAGAGTCATTACAATGAGCAGAGAATCCTGCAACTTCCCACATTGTACATGTAGCAAGAATGACTAACAGATTCTTGTTATTTTAACCCGCTGAAATTTGGGGGATATTTGTTACCACAGCATAAAGCATAACCTAACCCATCCTATCTGATACAAGGCAACACTTTTTGTCCAGATGTCGGTAGTATTTTTCAGTTATCAAGTAAATTTCTCGAGGATATGCCTTGAGCGGATCAATCATTATCAAATTTTCCATGATATACAGTGAGTCCTTTCAACCTGTGAGCTACTTTATTTCAGAAAATTTTTCTGAAGCGATATATTTGGATTTTATTTTTCTGTTCTGCTTTAGGACAATACTGCATTTCGTAGACCACTGGTATCTATCCTTCAAAATAATCTTTTTGTCTTCAAGTTTTAAAACTCTTCTTTGTCGATCTCATTTTGCTCAGTTTTTGTAAAGTCTCTCTTCCTATCTGTTTTCTGCAGTATTACCTTTCTGCGCTGCTTTCACTGTGATCCTGAGTTTTGACAGTTTCCTTCTGAACTCTTTCTGGTCTATGTCATTTTTTCCTTGAGTCCTTGTATCTCTGCTTTTAGCTCTTAGATGACAGCAGCCTTCTTCTCTGCTTGGTCACCGTTTTCATGAATGTCTCTAGCTAGTTAATTACAGTGGAGTTTTCAGTGTATTTTGTATCTTTCTTAAATCTCTTTTCTGAGGTATACAAATACTTCAAAGCACCAGGGCAGATTCTTTGCCCTTAAATAGTAACTCAAGTATTATCCTCTATTTAAATAGGCTTTAATGTAATTAAGATTTTGTACTTCCTCCTCCTAATTATAGATACTTCCTCCTCTGAGAGTCATGTACCACATTATCTAGGTTTCTCATAATTAGTGGTGCAGTCAGTTTTAATATAATCATTACTCTTGAAAAGTCATTTGGGCTAAGCTGTGCCCGATGACTTTCCCTGCATTAAAGGGACTTTCCTCGGGGACTCAGTATTGCTTTTTGGTATCTGGTATTAAAACCCCTGGGCACCAGAACAAACATGGACAGTAGGAAACGGAGTCACCCTGGAAAGAGGATGTTCCACTCCTTTGTAGATTTCCATGGGATCCTTGTCCCATCACTTGCAAAGTGTTCTTGACACTTAGCAAAAGAAAGGGTGAAGGGGAGTGTGCCTTTGATCCATTTCCTTTGCTCACTCCTTTTTGGTGAGCAATTAGAGCAGGTTCATTGATCTTTTCCATAGTCTAATTTGAGGCTCTATTTATCTGATTAGTAACACTCCCTGTCTGAACTTCCATATTAAATGATGGATTATCTATACTTAGTATGTAATAAACTCAATTTATGCTGGGGAAATCCTATATAATTGGCTTAGGAATCAAAGCACTTGGATTTTAGTTGTGTTTGAATTAACTGATACTGACTTAATGAAATTTGTCTAACTACTTACTGTGAGGCCACCCTCCCTCCCTTCTTCCCCCACCACCTCCCAATACCTGGAAGGTTTTACAGGAACAATCCATCACCAAGAAAAAAAGCAGAGACCAGTCTTCTTCCTTCTTCATGGCTGACCAGGAATAAACTGGGAATCCGGAAGATGATGCAGATGTTGCTCCGCTTGTCCCTTGGAGCGTCCGTTGTTGACTTAGAGGCTCTGAGACCCTTCTATCTCTCTCCTGCCCTCCCTGACTGGCCCCACTCCTGAATTCCCTGGATCCTCAGCAGAGAACCAATCAGCCTCTCTCTTGAGGATACTGATAGTCTCCTAAAATAATCCTTGTGCCATGATGAAGTTTTGTGCTCCACCCTTACAGGGGTGAGCATGGGGCAGGGCAAAAGGCACCGAGGGAGCCTGGAACTCCGCCTCACCACATGGAGGTTCCCAGAATTGTAGATCTAGAGGAATGGCACATCCTGCTGTCCAGTCGCTGACAGTGAGGGTGCCAAGGCTGCAGTCCAGAGGAGGTCAGGTGGCTCCTTCTGGGTCCCAGAGCAGGTCCTGATAGAGCACAGGGCTCCTTTGAGCGTCTCAGTCCTCTAAGGCCCCCATCCCCACTCCCTGGTGATGGGGCCTGTCTGTGGGCTTCTCAGTGTGCATAGTCAGGAAACAGGGTCTAACAATTAGGGCTTTCCCAAAGCCCTTGTCAATGGTGGGCAAATGCTACTGAAAGAGCAAGTCTGCAGATCCCTGTTTCTGGTGAAATAATGTATAGGCTTTCGTAAAAAAAAAAAAATAAAAGATGATTAGGCAGCTTATTGGTCATTTTTGCTAAGTCAAATCCAGCACGAGACTGTGACATATTTTCTGATTGATATTAATAGAGTTTTTAAAAAGTCATAAAACTCAGAATTGCTAACTGGTAGATTATGCCTCATTGTATGTTGATGCTATATCTACCCAACTTTAATTCTCTGCTGTTTTCAAGAATGTCATTATAGTTTTATTATTGTGACCTAATTCTAATTCAAATCAGAGGTGAAGATCTTTTTCTCCTTTCATATACCTGGTTTAATTTACCGAGCCACAATAAACCAAATTACCCAAAGAAACCTTATCGATGGACAAGAGATAAAAGTTTCCCAAGAAATCAATCAGTTATTGAGTTTATGTGCTTTCTTATCTTAAAAATGTTTTATCTCTGTCTCTAAGAAAGTTTAAAAAAAAAAAGACAAGACAATTTCCTTAAAAACCTGGAACCCTGAAAAATAAACTTTTTATTTAATCTTGAGAAGTCTTACCCATGCTGAAGAAATGAAAGTGATTTTGAGAATAAATGAGTAGTCAACATTCTGTAATGAAACTTGCAGCATTGACTGGCAGTATGAAACACCATGCACTTACACACACCACACATGCACATGCCTCTCACACAAAACACACACAATACCCACGTGCACACACACACATCACGTATGTTCACACGCATACTCCTGCTAGAAGTGACCTCTCCATTTTCAGATACAGACAGCTACAGAGCAAGACAGATGTACCATATCTTTATACAGCTTTCTTCTCACTCCTGGGTCCCTCTCTGGTCAGGTGAGATGTGGACAGAGATAAGAAGGGTGTACAGTTCTTGCTATTCCACTTACGTTAGCAACCATGGGCCCCATGTAAGGGAGTGTCTAGAAATATCAGAATCTCCTGCCCATTGAACACAGCTCAGTCCTAGTAAGGCTGCTCTCTCCTCATGGGAGCAGGGTACCCACTGTGTCCCTGAACTGCATCTTTGTTCCTGCTCTCTAGTGTCACCAAATGCCCGCCTCCCACCCTCTTGTCTTAGTGGCATCTATTTTCCCCTGTGTGTTGAGATACTGAGTTTCTTTGGACGTCCATGTTCACAAATCCATTTAGCATCAGTGTAGTTTCCACCCTTTGAAATAATCATAAGAGCCAGGCATGGTGGCTCATGCCTATAATCTTAGTGCTTTGGGAGGCCAAGGCAGAAAGATTGCTTGCGGCTGGGAGTTTGAGACCAGCCTAGGCAATGTAGCTGGCCTTGTCTCTGTTTTTACTCTATAAAAAATAAAAAGAGAGAATGTAGCTGAAATGTAGTCCTAGCTACTCAGGAGGCTAAGTCGGGAGGATTGCTTGAGTCCAGGAGTTCAAGGTTGCAGGGGTCCCATTCTCTTCCAATCTTAGAAAGCTGATGAGCAGGATCTCAGGGGGTGGCCTGTGTGGATAGTTTTGCCAGTCCGTCTCTCAGCATTCCCAGCCCTGACGAGGGCTGATGGATGGGCTGCAGGTACACACACACCTCCCTTTGCTGTAGATAAAGTGGAAGGCCAGGCACAGAGTAGGCAGGCCCCCAGGGGCTGTTCACTGCTTCTTAGAGGAGTATTTTCTGTAGGGCCAAGCCCTTACCTTTCTCCACCCTGAATGGTCTCTCTTCTTAGTGCCCTTCTCTTTCCAGGGAGCATACATGGCATTGCAAGGCGGTGGCCCATGCAGAGTGCTGATGTCTCATGCTCTTAACCCAACCTCTCTAGAACCTCCCTCTTCCACCCCGGTGGTAAGGCCCTCCCCCAAGGTCACCACCTCGAGCTGTGCCACCTCCAGGGTTGCTCACTGGGGCATGGCAGCTTCAGGCCATGGCCTCCTCCCCCTCAGCTTGCTTCTCCAGCCTCCACTCTGTTAAGGACATCACTCAACACAAGACTTCTGATGGCAGATGTATGGTGGTGTTTCCACGCACACCAAACAGTTCTCCAGCAGATGCCAGCTGGGTGTCCTTGAAATCAGCCAATTCTGACACTGTCTACCCGGAGATAGCATCACACCCCATAGGCTGAGGGCTCAGCTACACAGAACTGCCCCACTTCAGATGTTAGACTCAAGCCCCAGGTTGTGACCTCTACTTCTGACCAACCAACTATAAACAAGGGTTTCCGTGACCACCTACTTGGGTTCAATTAATTTGTTAGAGCAGCTCACAGAACTCAGAGACACACATACTTATGTTTGCTGTTTTATTTAAAAGGACATAGTGAAGGATACAGATAGACAGCCAGATGAAGAGACACATAGGGTGAGGTCTGGAAGGGTCCTGAGTGCAGGAGCTTCCAGCCCTGTGGAGTTAGGAGTTGTCCTGGCACACAGACATGTCTGCCAACCCAGGAGCTTGCCAAACCCCACAGTTCACCGATTTTTATGCAGGCTTCCTCATGTTGGCATGATTGATTATTAGCTCCATTTCCAGCCTGTCTCCCCTCCCCAAAGAATGGGGCGTGGGATTGAAAATTCCACGCTTCTCATCGTGGCTTGGTCTTTCTAGTGAACAAAAGATGCTCCTGTCTCCCGGGAAATTCCGAGGGATTTAGGGCTCTGTATTAGGAACTGGGGTCAGAGACCAAACGTTAGAACAGAACATTCTCTAGTTCCCCATCACCCAGGAAATTACCAGGGTATTAGGAGCTCTGTGCCAGGAACTGGGGGGTAGAGACCAATTATCTACATGGAGTTTCACACACTTACACGGTGACTGCTCTTCAGCTGCAGCCAGATGCATGTGGCCATCATGTGACCCTGCTTTTCTCACCACGCGTGAACCATATCCACCCTTCAAGGACACTTGAGAGCTACTTCACTCACTGTCTTTCTGTCGTACTACTCTGGCTAGCACATACCCTAGATGAACCAAGATCTGTGCCCGCTCCTTTCTTGCATCCTGAACAAGACACAGTGGACCATGCCACACAGCCTGAGGATGAGCAACATAGGCATTTGTGGTCCCTGGATTCACCTGGCAGTCCCCACGGCCTGGCATTTCTCCTGCCTTCCTCTTGTCATCTTGCTCCTTCACACTCTGAAATGATGATTTCAGACCCCAAATCTAGATGAGCAGATGGGTGGATGGGTGATGGGTGGATTAGTAGATAGCGAAATAGAGAGATTGATTTAATGTAAGGAATTGGCTCATAATCTGCAGGGTAGCTGGCAGGCTAGAGACCCAGGGAAGAGCTGATGTTGCAGTTCAAATCAGAAGGCTGCCTGCTGACAGAATTCCCTCCTGCTCAGGGGTGGTTAGCCTTTGTCCTCTCCAGGCCTTCCACTGATGGGATGAGGCCCACCCACATTAGGGAGGGTAATCTGCTTTACTCAGAGTCCATCAATTTAAACGTTAATCTTATCCACAAAACAACCCCACAGGCCAGGGTTGGTGGTGTGTGCCTGAAGTCCCAGCTACTGGGAGGTTGAGGCAGGGAAGATTGCTTGAGCCCAGGAGTTCGAGATCGGCCTGGACAGCATAGCAAAACCCTATCTTTAAAAAAAAGAGAGAGAGAAGAAAACAACACTCTCATAAAAACATCCCTCTAGAAGGATGTTTGGCCACATATCTGGGCACTGTGGCCCCGTCAAATTGACACGTAAGACTGACCATCTCACCCTCACTCCAGCCTCAGGACCGCTCTCCCGTGCAGGTGCCTTTTAACTCCCTCTCCACACCACCACGTGCTGATGAAATCGCAGACCCGGCTAGGTCCCCGCTTGCTTTAGGGGGATGACCTTACAGGTCTTGCAGGTCTCACAGAGGTCTCAGCCCTCTTTGGTGTCAGTTGTGACATTCTTGCCTCCTCTTCACCTCAGCCACACCGGTCCCAAAGCAGGGGCTTTATGCCTTGGGGTCTCCATGCCCTGGGGGTCTCCGTACCGGGTGTTCTTTGTGTCTGGAACTCTTCTTTCCTGTTTTTGTGTGTTTGTTGGATTGTTGTTTTCCGAGTTGGGTTCTCACTCAGGCTGGAGTGAAGTGGTATGACCGTGACAATCATGGCTCACAGCCATGACCTTCTAAGCTCAGATTATCCTTCTGCCATGACCTCCAGGTAACTGGGACTACAGACATGCGCCACCATGCCCGGTTAATTTTTTTATTTTTTTTTAATAGAGACGAGGTTTCACTATGTTGCCGAGACTAGTCTTGAACTCTTGAGTTCATGCAGTTTTCTTACCTCAGCCTCCCCAAGTGCTGGAATTACAGGCATAAGTCACCACACCCAGCCCCTCCCTGTTTTAATGAGCTCATTCCTCCTCATCCTTTGGGTCTCAGCTTTCCTGAGTTTCTCAGACCAGACCAGGCCATTCTCACTCTAAGTTCCCATAACTCCAGTACTTTATCTTCACGTGAATGTGATCACAGAGCTATTCATTTGTGGGCTTCTTTATTAGTATCTGTCCCCTCTAGATTGTAAGCTAGGGAAGGCAGGAAGGATACCTCTTTGGCTTACTGTGGCTTACAAGGAGGTGCATGGCACGAGCAATATTCTGTTTTTAAAATCAATAAGAGTTTTTAATTCATCCATTCAGCAAAAATTTTTGAGCACCTCTTCTGTGCCTGGATTGGGCTCTGGAGGTACAGAGAAAAGATACTAATTCTGTCCTCCAAGAGTAGTAGGAGGAAGAGACAAGCAAAGTAGACAGTTACAGTGCCGTGTGTTATTGTCACTGCGACAGGAAGTCAGAATATTAAATTAGAAGTATGTTCAGTTCTTCTCTCTGTCTTAAGGGAGAGCCAGTATTTTACTGAGTGGGATGATGGGTACAATTTTAAGTATGCATGGGTGGTAGGGGTGGGTTAGCTATAAGAAAAGAATTGGTGACATCTAAGGAACTGAGGGAGTGGGGAGAAACGAAAAATGCCTTGGATTCTGTTGCTGAATGTTATCAAACACACACAACTCTAGATACCACAGTAATGTGAACACATATACCCTGCCTCTAATCTAGCTAAAATGACCAAAGGACTATAAAGATGGAACTTTATGCATCACAGTGGACATATCAATCAGTTCTTTCTAGAATGTTCCAAAAATTTCTGCCAGACATATTGCATCATAAACCAGAACAAAGACAGATGGAGGGGTACAACTTATAGCTCAGCTTTGTAAGGCCTTCTGAGAAGTTACTTGAAGTCATGCTCTCTCTCGAGAAAATGACCTCATTTTGAAGAATAAGAGCTGATAGGCATTGGGTGGACCAGACGTGGAATCACCACCTGCGGTGCCTGGGGGTAATTTATTGGGAGGGTGTATGCTAAAGACCCTTATCATCTCCATAAGCAGCCCACTCATTCTTTGAAATGGACAGGGGACATTTTTAAGGCCTAACACAATGTGCTGTGCAGTCACAGCTTTAAGATACATCCCCCCTGCCCCTGCCCCCCCCCCACATCTTCCTTCCAGATGGCCATCCAGAGCCTCTCCTAAGTAGAAGTCCTGGAACCATCACTGAGGGAGGTGCTGCCTTCCAAGACCTTTGGCAGTTATGAGACGGCTGGATTCAGGGCAGCTACTCAGGAGACTCTAGGACTCAGATGGCTGTGTCACATAGGTGGGTTCCCCTTCTTCCCCCATGCACAGGGACCCACAGTTTGGGGCATGTTCAGACAAAGGAACTCAAAGAGAGGAGCCCCCTTCCTCTCCTTGGGCAGTGGGATTTCTGCAGTGCTAGCAGTCTGGTTTCAACATCTCAGAAGAGGGTCTTCCAGGATGAGCAACACACTGGTTTGTCCAAGTTGGGCCTAGGACAAGTATTAATAGACCTATTTTCTCACTTCAGTGTCCTAGTCACTCTGGTGTCCAAACAGAAAATAAGGGGCCCAAGAGTCTCCATTGCCTCGTTTAGAGGGCAAATGCCAGACTGGAGAAAGTGATCCTGATTGATGTGCAACAGACTGGAGAAGACAGCATGGAGTCACTCCTGGAGATTAGTGATTATTTTTTAAAGCAGTTGGTTGTTTTGGAGGCTCTAATTTAGTACCACGTTGAAAGAGGGGAGAGGGCTGTATTGAGAGGTAAATGTGCCGCATGAGAAAATGTTCAAGAAGAATGGAGTGAAGGGGACCATTGGAAAGGATGCAAGAAATAGCGGGAGGGAATGAAAGCACAAAATTTCTACTGTGTCAAAACTCATCAGAATGTGTGCTTAAAATATGTGACTTGATTGTGGTGTCAGTTATATCTCACTAAAGCTGTTAGAAGTTTGCGTGACAGATGAGTGAGTGGGTGAAAAAAAGAAGGACAAAAGCAAAGGCAAGAAAGATAGAAGTGGAATAATGAATGAATTCAAAGATCTGTTGAGGGCATTTGGCGTGATTTGGAAATCAATAGGCACTGGCTACAGGAAGGAATAATATCATGGGAGAGCTGAACAAAATTCTTTTGAGCCACGTGATACTCTGAGGCCATGGGGGAGGTGGCCGAACTGAAAGGACTGAGCGTATTGTGACAGGAACTACCCAGGGGAGGACAAAAACCTAATAGTATTATTTTGCAGTGGTCCTAGGTTGGCTTGTCTGGGTAGCCCATCCTTTGTGAACTGGTTGATAAATTTCTTTTAAATGCATCATGCTGTTTTCTCCACCACCATTTCAGCCCCAGTGAGGGCCATGAGGCAGGCTTTATTATTTACATTTTAGAGATGAGAAAACAGAGACTCCAGAACATGGAGGGACAGAGCTATAGTCTCCTAGCTGGTAGGAGAAACAGATTTCGCCTTTCATGCCAGATCCAGTACCTTCTCCACTGTCAGTGGTGATCCATTCATAGGAGACTGACTGAGTGGTGCCTGAAGAGTTGTGGCCGACCAGGGACAACCAAGGAGTCATTTCTGGGCAAACGACTGCTGGTGCCCTCAACAGGTCCTTGTTCTGAGCATCTCCTGGCACATGCAAAAGTTCACCACTCCACCTTTAAAAAGTCATTAGCAGCCGGCCACGGTGGCTCACGCCTATAATCCCAGCACTTTGGGAGGCTGGGGTGAGAGGATTGCCTGAGCCCATGGGTTCGAGGCCAGCCTGAGCAACTTGACGAGACCTCATCTCTGCAATATATCAAAATATTAGCCGGGCACGGTGGCACATACCTGTAGTTCCAGCTACTTGGAAGGCTGAGGCAGAAGAATCACCTGAGCCCAGCAGGTGGAGGCTCGATGGCCATGAGCGTTCCACTGCCCTCCAGCCTGGGTGACAGAGTGAGGCTTCAACTCAAAAATAAGTAAATAAATAAAAATAAAAACAGTCATTAGCTAGTTCAACATACAGAAAAGCATGAGAATAAGATAATAAATCCCTCCCAGATTTGTCCAGTCTTACTCTGTTAAGTATTTCCTTCTATTTTTTTCTATAAATAAGAAATATATTTGTACACCTTACTGAAATGCCACCCCTGCCCTCACCCATGACTTTGACCCCCTCCCTGTGTCTGAAATTAGAGATTGCCCAGAGATAGCCACTGTCCCGAGATTAGTTGTATCATTCTCCTGCATGGTTACATACTTCACTAAAATTGCACTAAAAGGTGACGCATTTGGTACCATAAGCAAATTTCTATTATATTTTCACTTATCACCAGGTCTCTGATATTTATCCATAGATATGAGTTGCTTTAGTTCTGTCTTTGTAACCTCTGTACAGTTTTGCATTATATGAAATTCCACAGTTTGTTCGTCTATCTCATGTTCATGGACAATGAGTTGTTCCCGATTTCTCACTATTCCAACAGTGCTGTGATGAGTCATCCTGTGCACTGAGCAGCGCGCGTGCACATGCTAGATTTTCTCTAGCGTGCACACTTGTCAGGTTATAAAGGAAGTGAGCTGCAGGACTTTTGTCACTGCAGGGACTTCACGCTGTGGAAGAATCACCCTTGCTTCTCGATGTCCTCAGACTTTTCCTGTGACTGATGACTATTTGTGTTTCCCGTCTGAATTGCCTGTTTTTCTTTATTCTAAATGATTGCCCCTTGTTATAAAACTCTTCTTATAGCCTGTGACTTGTCACTCAGTGTTGTCTGGGGTGCCATTTGTCATACAGAAGTTTTCAGTGTTAATGCATGCAAATTCATTTCCTTTATGCTGTGTCCTTTTAGTGTTATATTTTAAGAAAATGCTCCCATCCTAAAGTCATAACAATTATGTGTATTTTTTCCATAGTTTTAAAATTTTGCTTCTCACATTCAGTTTAGTGATTACCTCAGGGTTTAATTTTGTGTGTGTTGTGAGGTGTGGACTTAATTTTATTTTAATTTTTGCATATAGATAATCATCACCTAGTACAGTTATTATAGTACCAATCTATGTTTCTACATTTTAAGGCATCTGGTTCTGAGACCTCTTTTTTTAAGTAGTCTACGGCCTTGTTGCTTTGTCATTACCACATTATATTACATACTTTGGTTCTTTATTTGTCTTGTATTTGTAGGATAAGTTGTCATTATTTTCCTCTTCAGAATTGTCTTGGCTGTTCTTGGCTTCTTATGTGCTCTCTTCTACCTTTCTCTCTCTCTCTTGCACACACACACACACACATACACACACACACACAGAGTTTGTAACTGTATTGTATTTTTAGGTTATTTGGGGGAGAATTATCATTTTTAGTGCACATTTCTATCTATTTAGCCTTCTACTGTGTTTCTCAAAAAGATTATCATTCTTGATATATTGTCTTGATCATCTTTTGTTAGATATATTCTAGTTGTCATAAATTTTGTTGTTATTGGAAGAGTAGGGAGTTTTAAATTTTTTATCTTTAAAATTTTATGTATGGAAACCTACTTACTTTTGTTCATTGGTCTGCATCCAGTTACTAACTCCATTTACTGTAACGGTTTGCCTGTAGATTGCTAAGGATTTTCTATTCAGAGGATTACATTGTCTGGGAATAACGATCAGTTTTGCTTCTTATTTGCCAATCTTTACACTGATCCTTATTTTTTTAAAAATGTTTCTTGTCTTCCTGCACTGGTTAGGACTTCCAGCACAACGTTGAATGGAAGTTGAGCCAACAGCAAAACTTGTCTTGTTCCTGATTTTAAGGGAAATTGTTTAATAATTTTAAAAATGTTTGTTGAAAATTTCTGGCACAAAATAATATTTATCAGGTAAAGTAAATTCCATTTTATTCCCAGTTTGCCAAGAGTTTACCATGAAATAATTTTAAGTTTTAGCAAATGTTGCATCTACTGAGTGTGTATATATATGTGTGTATACACTCACACTGTCACAAGTGTATACAACTTTTTCCTGTTAATACAGTGAATTATATTAATGGATTTCTATGTGGAATCATCCTTACATTTCTGGGGTAACAGTTAGGCACACTATTTCATATGATTATGAAAACATGCTTTTTATTAAGAATTTTTTATCATTCATAAATTATATGGATGAAATTTTTCCTTTTTCATACTGTGGTGGTCTCATTTTATTTATTCATTTATTTTAGTTTATACCAAGGCTTAAAGGATGAATTGGAAAACATTCCTCTCTTTTTCCCTCTAAAAACAAAGTTTGAATAAGATTAAATTTATCTGTTTCTTGAATTGAATGTTTGGTAAAACTTGTAAAACCATCTGGTCCTAGTAATTTCTTTCTGAAGTCAGTAGATAGTCAAGTACAGATTCAATGAATTATAGGTTATTTGGACTTCCTCTTTCTTCTGGAGACAGTTTTAGTATATTTTGCTTTTCTGGAAAAATTGCTCATTTGTTTAGGTTTTCAAATTCATTGACATGAAAAATTCATATGTATACTATGTCTAGTTATGTCTCTTTTAATTTCTAATGTTTTTAGTTTATTGTTTTTCTTTCTTCTGTTAATCAGTCTTGCCAGAAACGTGTCTATTTTATAAGCTTTGTTTTTAAAGAATGAAGTTTAGGTTTATGATTCTGTCTATTGGTGCTCTGTTTCTTATTTCACTAATTTCTACTCTCGTCTCCATTTATTCCTTCCTTCCAAATTTCTTTTTCTTTTTCTCACTTCTCATGTTGTGTGCTCTGTTACTAAAATTCAGTCTTTCTTCTTTTCTAATATAAGCAAGTAAGACTGTGTATGTCTAACTGAATATTCAAAGTTTTGATGTCTAGTAATTTTTTAAATTTAATTCTGAGGATTCTGTAATTTTCATTGAGATTTATTTTTCAGTCCCTGAGTAGGTTAGCGGCATGCTTTAAATTTTGCAGATATGTGGAGGGTTTTCTTGGTTACCTTTTTATTATTTCTAGCAAGTTTAATTATACTGTAGTCAGGTGACCTGATTACAGTATGTCTGATACCAAGTCTTTGGTGTTGGTTGAGATTTCTTTTGTGCCTGAGTTTGTGGTGAGTTTTTGTAAAAAAAAAAAAGTCCCACTTGTCTTCTAAGTACAGGCTTATGTCCATGTGCTACACAATTGAATTTGTCATATGGTTTGGCTCTTCTCTGTCCTTACCCTATTAGTTGGACACATATTAGACAAGTATGTTAAAACCTGCAGCATAACGGTGAGTGTGTCCACTTGTTCTGCTTCTCTCTGATTATTCTCATCTGGATCTTCTCTGCAGACTCTCCTTCTCCTCCTGATACTGGTCCTTATCCAGACTCTCCTCTCCTTCCTGAGCATACCTCCCCCAGCACGTTCATCTGCTTCCGTGGCATCCGTCCCCGTCTCTGTGCTGGCCACTCCCATATTTAAGACTGCAGCCCAGGTTCATGCAGTTGTCTGCTGAACACCATACAGGAAGACCTCAGACATCACAGACTCATGACTCGAGCTGAGCTCATCCTAACTGTCCTCTCCAGCCTCGGCAGTCCTGTGCCCCTTCAGTCTTCCCACTCTCAGAGAATGGCTTCCCATTGCTCGAACTGTGGAATGGCTGTTTTTTTCTCCTTTGCTTCCAAGTCCTATTACTCACCCTTGCTCCTAAATATCTATTGCAGTCATCCTCTTTTCTTGCAGAAGAATGGGACTTGCACTGTGCATTTACATGTGACTCTGGGGGTGGCCCCATTCAGTGTTCTTGCACTGTCTGAGAGGAAAGCAAAACTAAGGGTCTGAAGCATCTCCACACCAGAATATCCACCCAGTTTATTTACGACTGGTTAGACCAAAGGAAGGCCATTACCATCCTAACTTGAAGGATATGTATTACAAGGTTGGTACGGAAATTAAATGTCCTAAAGGCAAACTTAGCGTCTTATTTCGAGAGAACAACTCCAGTTTCCCGTAAAAATATAACGAATAGAATATCCTACAAAATATGTCTGTAAGCCACATAAATTTGCTATCATGTAGTTTTACATACATGATAGCAAAACTTTTCTAGTTAATAGCTGGATATCACCACATCATGTCTTTGCCTTCTGAAGGCACAAAAGAGGAAGTCTCAAATACTAGGTGATCTGATATTGAGCAAGTATAGATTTATTCTCAGCTAGAAAATGCTGAGTTTTAGAAATTTTAGAAAATGCTCTTAGTTCTCTGGGCCCCTGTGGTCATTTATGTCTTCAAGCAAAATAAATCCTGTCTTAGATAAGCAGAGAGTTTATTTAAAGAGACTCTTGTATCTAAAGTGGGGAGGAGAATCCTTGGGACTTATGAGCTGCAAGCATCTCAAAATTAAGCAGCAAAGGGCTTTGCTGTTATAGAGTAGGGAGATCGGCAAAGCTTAGCAGAAACTTACGAGGAGCTGGGGGAGCAAGGAAATGACCAGACACTGGGTCTCCTCTGGGTTGAACGGATCAGGGACATGCCCCCTTTCTAGTGCTCACCCAGGCTCGGGGGCAAGCAGAGTTCAGGAGGATGTAGGAGGGAGAGCAGCTTGTCTAGCATTCAGTCGAGATAAAAAGCAGAGGATAAGACCACGGTGAACACTTGGCAGGATATAAATATTCCCCGTCTTCCTTAATTCATCGAGATGGCAATGAGTTCACCCAGCACGTTGAATTCTTAAAGTAACTATGCTAACAATGTTTGTTTCCCTTTGGGTATTTTGGGGAACTTCCATTCTGTCAAGTCACTCCCCTGACCCCTTGGGCTCCTGCAGCCTCAGCCCTTTTCCCTGCCTCCCCGCCTTCTTGCACCTTCTTTTCCCAATACCGTTGTCCCCACCCATCTCTACCACCCCTGCCTAGCCTGACTCCTCTGGGGAGTCCTTTTCTTCAACCCCTTGGGGTGGTCCCTACACACCTGTCACCCGCACAGTACTGTCCTGGCTGGGTGTGTCAGTCTCGCTTCTCCAAATACCGCCCAGGTGTCCCTCTGTCCTGTTAGAGCTTCCTCTGCCAGCGCAGGCCCAGGGTCTGGCTTCCTCTCTCCATCTCTATTCTTGCTGCGCTGTGGACTCCAACAGTGCACCAGAGGAAGGAAAAGAAGAAAAGAGGAAGGGAAGAAGACAAATACTGAGCAACGAGCAAATTCCCCAAAACTGGTAGTCATACCTGTGAGAGCCAAAATTATATCAATAAAACAACGATCAGTATATTTTCTGGCATTTTGACTCATAGGATGCATTTGTGTCCTGTTCTGGAAAGTACACATAGCCTTGCTGTTAAATATGTTATAAAATCTAAGCAGTATCCTACCTGTGGACAAGAATCCTGCCAAACAGCTCAGCTCCTGCAAGTTTCCACGTGTGTGAACTGACAGAGCCCTTCACAAGAGAACAGCCCCCATGGGACCCACTCAGCTCCTACCCCTTCCCAGGCTTATTGATGGCGGCACTGCCACTGCCACCCTGGGCTGCTCAACTCCCAGGTGGGAGCCAGGGGTTCTCCTGACTCCCTCTCCTGTTCTTGTGAGTCATCCCCATTCCTCTGTGGTGTCACAGCTGCTGGCAATGCAGAGCCACTGATAAGGGTTTGGGAGAGTTTGGGAAGAGAGGATGGCCAGGTGTACTACAAAAATATATTGTCTGGCAGCAGCGGGAGCGGGACTGAGAGGCCCACGGCAGGCGTGAGACACAAATGCCAGTCTGGGCAGAGCTAATGAGCCCGAAACTGCAGAGGCCAAATCAGAACAGGAGGAGGGGACTGCTGTGACTTGGTAAATATCTAGGAGGTGAAACTAGCAAAGCCTGGTGACCTGGAGGCGAGGGAGAGAAAGATATTCCAAAACCTCCTGGAGCCCAGCCCCAGTGATTGGTGCTTGGTGCAGCCCCCTTCAAGCGTGGCCTCTGGCCTGTGGGCTTTGCGAGGACCTTGACATAAGCATGGGGCCTGTAGGCTCCTGCCCTGCATGTGTCACCCTTCCTGGGAGCTTCCCTGGCCAAGGGGCAGCCCACAGGGCCCAAGCTGCCAGCTCCTCCTAAGTCCTGTGCCTTCCTCTTTCTCCTTTATCCGTTGGTGAGATGGGGAGGAGCGCCCCTCTGCTCTTCCACCCTCTTCTCTCCCAGCTGGCCTCCCCTAGGTGGCCTCTTCCCACTCCCAAGTCCTGGCCTCTCCTCTCAGAAAAGTACTGTCACGATTCTGAATACCTACCTCTCGTGGCTGGAGACTGACCACGCTGGAGGCCTGTCCCGCTGTATACACTGAAAGGGGAGAGGCATGGGTGAGGGATCCTTCTCTCAGAGTCCAGTCGAATGAATAACATCCTTCACCCTCCAACACCTTTCCCCTACGTGCCATGGCCCCAGAGGACATGTAAGGATGACTGTCCAGTCTGGGAAGCATGAGGAAAAGAGATGAGCCTATATCTTCAAGGAAGTGTTAGAATATCAGTTAAATGCAGATTGGAAACGTTACTTCTGGATATAAGCATTATCCAAGTACCCGAGAGGCAAAAGGCTAATAAGATAATTTAAATTACTTCAGCGTGTTAGTCAGTAGTTCCCACGAGTGTCTCTTCATTCTTTTTAACTTCGCTCTTAATCTGCCTGGGCTTTAATCAAACTACTTTCCTTACACTTTCCCTTCCTGGGGGTAGAACAAGCAGCCATGGACAGAACACTCAAGAGACAGAGAAATAGCAAAACAATCAAAGGTGGACAAACATCAGAATTACCTCCTGGATCAGGTGAACACAGGAGCAGCAATGTAGAATCGGGTTAGATGGCAAGAGACATTCTTGGATGGATGTCTAATAATCTTTATTGCTAGTTTCCTTATGCATTCCTGCGTGAAGCCTAAAAGTCCTCTGCCGAATCCATCCTCAGGCATCTGTGTTTTTATGCAGACACTCAGATTGAAGGACGGTGGCGCCAGCGAGACTCAGCACCCTTTGAGGCCAAGAGATTTATTAGAGCAGCGGCTACAGAGAGAGGGAAGAGGGTCTGTAACCGCCTGGTAGGGAAGGGGGAGTGAGAGAGAGATGGCGAGAGAGGTCTGTATTTATTGGTTTGGGAGGGGCGGCCAGTGCTGTACCGGAGCCTGGCGGTGCCAGCCAGTGCCGTCTTAGGGTCTTTATTGGAGGGAGCTATGAGGTAGTATTCCTACAGGGAGTTAATATTTGTGTATAGGTTTAAGTTTTGCGCGCGCGGGAAGAGCGGGAGCGTAGGGCCTTTGTTGTCTTTGTTTGGTTCCATATAGTGTTTAGCGCCATCTCGGGAGATGCCCTTCTGACTGTTCCCTGTGCCTTTCACAGATGATTAGCTATATATGGCAGTCACAGCTGATGTTTATTGAACATTGCTGTGTGTTAAGCTCGGCCGGAGGCACATTTGTGAAACTAACTTCACCCTCTCCATAACCCTTTGAGGTGTAGATTTCGTTATCCCCATTTTGCAGATGAGGTGAGGCTTGGTGAAGGTTAATAACTTCCCAAAGTCACACAGATCATGGAGGTGAAGCTGGGATTCTAGGCCAGGCTGTCTGGCTCTGGAGTCCTGGCTCTCGCTGCCATCTGCAGTAGATACACAGACGACACTACTACCCAGGATAGGGTTTCAGCTACGGCACCATGGACATGAAGTGCTCAAGACAAGCTGGAGTCCACTGAGACACTGATTGCCTTCTGAAGTACCAAAAATTAAACTATGTTCACTGTCATATATGTTAAGTGTCTTTAAAAAAATCTTTTGGCCAAGCACACTGGCTCACACCTATAATTCCAGCACTTTGGGAGACTGAGGCAGGAAGATTGCTTGAGCTCAGGAGTTAGAAGCTGCAGTGAGTTATGATTATGCCACTGCACTCCAGTCTGGGTGACAGAGTAAGACCCTGTCTCTAAAAAAACAAACAAAACTTTGAAAATTGATCAACCACAAATTCATGTGTGACGTATATGATGACACTCTCTGAAGAGAATGTTTTGCAATGCATTGTTTTTCCTCTACCAAGCAGACTAGGTAAGATTTTAGTGTGTTGTGAATTCTGCCTGTGAAGTATATACTTGGTAAGGGAAGTTCTGGTTTTACAAACAGTGGCAAAGCCTTATGGTTCCCGATGTGAGGTGTTTCTAGTTTTGACAGACTCCTGGGAAAAGACAATTTGTCTCTTCCTTGTCGGCTGAGTAAAATGTCAGTGAAGTCACCTTGCATCTCCATTCTGTTGTCATGCAAGGAATGAATTGTCATTTTGACACCTGAAGAACAAATGATATGGCATTCCCCATGAAATCAACATAGAGGGACAAGTGATGTAGTGACTCCTAGGGACCCCCTACCAAGGGAAGACACATCCCAAAATCAGGAGCAATACCAGTAGACAAGTCACATTCGTGGGTGTATTTCATTTAGGATTTATACTCACTTGCAGTTTTTTCTTCAAGGGTTGAGATTAGATTACATTTCCTTTTAAAATAATGCTTAAAATAAGGCCCACTATTTTCCTGAATCTTAAATATTCCCTATCCATGTAAATAAAGAAATGGGAACTTTATAATTTACTTACAAATAGTTACAATCAATTGCTTGTGTAATTGCAGTGAAGAGAGTCCAAGACATATTTTAAAGCAATTAAGATTTAGCTGCCATTCAAAAGTAACTTAAATATAGGTAATTATTACAACTGTTAGATGCCTGGAAAGGCTTCTTAATGTTGACAGATGAACAACTTACTTATTTTGGTCATCTTGGGCCTCTGGTGCCCAGGGATGAGTTTATGGATGAATGTGAGTTGACTGAAATGAAACCAAGTGTGATAACCAAGTGTGCAATCACAGACGATGGCAAAATGCATGGTGCCCAGCCTTCCCAGGAGCCGGTGACTTTTTCCCCTATGATCCAGGATGCCCCAATGATGACCTGATATGACATGCAGCTCTGCACAGCCCTGGCAGAAGTTCTCACGCGGAGGGGATCCCTTTGCCAAGCCCCTCAGGGGTTCAACTACTTCAGTTTGAAGTCTAAGCCGGTTCTTCCCTCGAAGATGAGGACACCAAGGCCCAGAGGGATGAGGAAACTCAAAGCCACATATCCAGGAATGAGGGCTGAAGCTTCTCTCCAGGGATCTTTTGTGGAGTGTGAGAGAAAGTGACCCAAAGATCAGGGAGCTTTCTCTGGGGGGTTGGCTTCAGGGCCGTCTTCTGTCATAACTACGTAGAAGCAGAGGGGCGAGCCAGGCTCTGGTGAGCTAGCTCCCACATCACCCAGATTCAGTTAGAATGCAGGCCCTGCTTTAGCACCCTCCAGTGCACCCTGCTCAGCACATGGCTGGGCGGAACCCCACCTTCTAGGCGGCAGTGGACCTTCCCAGGATAAACACCTGTCCAGGCTGGGCTGGTGAGCCCCTTGCCTGGGCTGGGACCTGGGAAGCAGAGAGAGCTAGGCCAGTGTCCAGTGCTAAGGCAGCATGGTGTGGACCCGAGAGCTGGTCTGCAGAGAGAACTGGAGAGATGCTCTGGGGAGGTGAGGCAGAAATGGGCTACAGAGGGCATCGGCCAGGAAAGGAGAGTAGATTAACTGTGGTGGGCGTCCCTTCTCAGACTGTAACCTGGGAGGACAGGAGCGGCTTACCCAGAATAGGTATCCTGACATGCAGGGGGTGGACCTGGGGCACTGGGAGGCCACCACAGAGTCCAGGCAAAAGGGGGAGGCTGGCTGGGGGCAGATGGAGCTGGAGCTGCAGGTGGATTTCTGGTGAGGTTGGCAACCAGGTTGACACCCCATAGAGGAGCTGGATGTGGTGTATGGGGGTGATTGAGGATGAGGCGAAGATTTGGGCTCCACCAACAACATCAATGACATTGCCCTTAAGCAAGAATGAAGGACATTCTGAGGGACAAGAGACCCAGCGTTCCTGTATCCTCCCTCTCCCTTCTCCCCTCAAGCCTCCCATACCCCATGCTGTGTTTGTTACATCTTGGCAGTGGGGGCCTACTTGTTTTTTTTCTCTGTTCATCCCCACTGGCCTGCCCCAGGTGAGAGCTCATTGCCCCCTCCTCAGCCCCCAGCCCACCCAGGAGTGTGGATGTACAATTACTGGGCAAGACACATTTCTCTGTCCAGCCATCTAGGGCTCTTGCTCTCTGGAGTTAAAAGAGAGCAAGTGCCGTTGGATGCTGGATTAATATGGCGGTTACCAGAATAAATTACTCAACAAATTATTGCCCTTCTCGATCAAAGCTAAATCGATAAATCGCGATGGGGCAGTAATTTGCTGTTTTGATCCAATTCCTGAAGTCCAGATTGGTCCCTGGTCTTAAGACTGTGTGAATTCGTAGAGAGGACTAATTGATTCCTTCAGTGCTGAGATTTTCTTTCAAGCAGTCTTAAATCTAATTGGCCTTCAATTCCTAAGCAAAAGAGGTACATTAAGGGCTGTTTTGTGACTGAAAACACTCTACATCTTTGTTTCTTTGGGGAATTATTTTGCTGCAGGAGATGAACACGTAGTAGTTGAAGTCAATTAAGGTTGCAAGAAATGTGCTCCTCTGGACCGCAAGGGGCCATTGGTGTGCCTCAGTCAATATTGGTTTCTAGACCTTAACGTTCAGGATTACAGATGACAGTCATGTTTTAATACACAAAATAGGTTTTAAATGGGTTTCTGATAAGTGCACCACTAGTGTCTAAAGCTGTAAGCCATTGTTCTTTTTCTTTTCTTTTAAACATTTTCCTTGGGGTGGGCTTTTAGTGGCCCAGCATGTAATCCCAGCATTTTGGGAGGCCGAGGCGAGTGGATTGCCTGTGGGTTCAAGACCAGCCCAGGCAACTTGGCGAGCCCTCGTCTCTATGATAAATCAAAAAATTAGCCAGGCATGGTAGTGTGCACCTGTAGTTCCAGTTACTAGGAAGGCTGAGGCAGAAGGATCGCTATGAGCCCAGCAGGTTGACCCTGGGGTGACCGTGAGTGTGCCACTGCACTCCAGCCTGGGCGACAGAGTGAGACTCCAACTCAAACAAAAAAAGAAAAAAAATTTTTTCCTTGCAAATCATTCCATGTGAAAAACGAGGAAACATCCCACAGAGCATTGTTGTTTTAACCAGTGACTGATTGATGTGAGACATTTTAGAAGTACCTAATTGCCTTTACATGAAATTGCTAATTGAGGATTGCTAATATAAATAAAATATTTTTGTTGTGTCAAAATAAGAAACTTGGAGAAAAAAACAGTGCTTTTGTTTAAACATCTTCCTTGGTTTGTCTTGCTGAAGTGAGGAGAAGACAGGATCCCGCAGCATAGATGGTAGCAACTTTCCACAGCTGGTGAATGTTTTGCATGTTACATCCTGGGATGTACAGGGGTGAGCGAACTGCAGAGTGTTCAGGATGACTGAGGGTGGCTCTGTCCCAGGTGTTGTGTAGGGGTAAACTTGTACCCCTCAAAACATAAAATGCTTAACTGCTCAGGACAGTTGGCCCTGCAATCAAAGGATGAATGGTCCTTTGGATGGTTTAGTGATAGAAGGTAGAAAAGCTTACTCTTAATCAGTTCAGGCTGTGCTTACTTTGAATGTGTCCCCCAAAAGTTCATGGGTTGGAAATTTCATCCCCAAAACAATAGTGTTGGGAGGTAGGACCTAATAAGAGTTATGAGAGAGTGGAGCTCTCATGAATAGATTGTGGTTATTGTGGGAGCAGGTTAGTTATGGTGAGAGTGGGCTTTTATTTTTTATTTTTTGAGTTGGAATCCCATTCTGTCATCCAGGCTAGAGTGATCCTTCTACCTCAGCCTTCCAAGTAGCTGGAACCATAGGTGCACGCCATCATGCCCAGCTAATATTTTGATATATTGTAGAGATAAGGTCTTGCCAAGTTGCCCAGTCTGGTCTCAAACCCGTAAGCTCAGGCAATCCTCTCACCTCAGCCTCCCCAAGCGTTAGGACTGTAAGTGTGAGCCATTGTGCCTGGCTGAGAGTGAGCTTTTAAAGGGGTCTGGCTCCTGGTGCCTGTGCCTGTGTGTGTGTGTGTGTGTGTGTGTGTGTGTGTGTGTGTGTGTGTTTTAAGTGCTTATTTCTGCTTTCTGCCTTCTACTTTACACCATGGATGATACCATGCTCTTGGATTTTCCAGCCTCCAGAACATGAGCTAATAAACTCCTATTCTTTATAAATTACCCACTCTGTGGTATTCTGTTATAGCAGCAGAAAATGGCCTAAGGCAGGTTGCTATAACAGAATACCTTAGACTGGGTGGCTTTAACAGCAAACATTTATTTCTCACATTCTGATACCATCACTTTGGGGGTTAGGGTTTCAAAATATGAATTTTGGAGAAGACACAGATATTCAGACCACAGCACCTAACATTATTACACTGTAAATGAGTTGAGTTAAATTTATTTTGTTTGCATTCTTTTCCAAAACATCTGTATTATTGATATTTAAGTCATAACTTATTAACAATGAGTTTTGTATCTACTGTTTTATGTTCTCTATTGGGCTAAATATTTTGCACATGTAAGTACATCAAGTTACATCGTATTATTTTCATCTTTGTTTCTAAAATCTGAGACTAAAGATAAATTAACGATATAGTTAAAGGAGACCTTTTTTAGAAAATAAATACCATCACAACATCCTCAGTCCCTCTCATTGTGCCCTAAGCCTGCTCCTCATTCTCAGCTCTTCCCTGGGGTGCAGGGTGGAGAGTGACCCAGTTGAAGGACATTTCCCACACAGTTGCAGCCCACACAGTTGCAGCCCCTATGGCTTTGGGGGTCTCCAGCCACACGCACCAAGCCTTGAGAGCATTGTTTTATATTTTATCTTCACCAAAGGCATCTATAAAAACTGCCCTGACTCTGGGGTCTTATATGTTCTTTATTCTGCGTCTGTGCTCTCCCTTCTAGTCTCTGTCTGTCTTGCATCATATGACATCTGCCCCATCATATGACATCTGCAAACTGCCCCAAGTGAATCTTCCTTGACCAATTCTTGGCCTTATATTCTGCCATCTGAAATGCAAGGCTAGCCTGTAACAGTCTATGCACACAGTTGACACACACATACACATATACCCTTCCAAAGCCTTATTGTGACCTTTATTGGAATTCCATTGGATTTATAAATTAATTTGGAAAGAACTGATATATTTATAATATTGAATCTTCCTATTCATGACAACAATATCTTTCACTGTTTATTTGTTCTGTAAACTAAAAGTAAAATCCTGCAACCAACGGAACGGACCCTCTCTTGACCAAGGGTACCCCAAAGAAACCTTAAAATCCTAAGTTCCCTGGAGGTCAGATACACTTCATTATACCTCCTTCCTTTTGTGGTTTCGACACAACAACTGACCAGCATTCATTTTAAATTAGGGATCATAAGACTGATAGAGTGGATTCTTTGTGACAATAAGATCTCAAATTATAAACAGGACATAAGGCCATGCCAGGCAAGGGGTCAGTCACACACCCCTACACTTAAAGAATGAACTAGGTTCTAACTGGCACAAGGTTTTTCTTTTCCTCTGGTAGCTAAACAAACCCTGACCTCAAGATAAGCAATATTAAAAGAGTTTTACAGCTCATCCACTACCAGGCACTGACCAACTGAACCCCTGTTCCACAAGCCCTAACTACAGCTCTGATTGGACTAGAGATTGATTTTAATAACTTTCTCCAACTCTGGTTAGTTTGCAGAGTCTGCGCACTTGAGTGCCTTTGTGTCCTGAAAAGCCCTTTAGACATATAGGGCCTAATTGTAATCCATTTAAGTGTTAAGACTCCACCCTGAGGAGACCATGGGTTATATGTTTCTTCAATATGCATGCATTAGGACCACCTTCATGAATATTCATAGTTCCTCCTGTAACCTGTTGGATGTGTATACTTGGCGCTCCTGTTTGGCTTAAATTCTTGTCTTGCTCTCTCTCCCTTGAGTGCCTGCCTTTTGGGCTTCAACCAGAGACAAAGCTTCTCAGCCTGTCAGAATGGTCACCCTGCGGGCTGTAACCCTTTATAAGAAATTAAGTCTCCTTTTGAAACTTATAAGTAGTGCTATTTTTCATTTAACCATTCTCAATGCATTTTCCCATCTTTTTCTGTATTTATTCTTGACTACTTAATATTTTTGTTACTATTGTAAATCATATATTTTTAAAAATTATACTTCCTGTCTGTTGCTTTATATATGAAAATACAGTAATTTTTGCATATTGATTGTATATCCAACAACATTGCTCAACTATCTTACTTAATTCTAAATATTTGAAAATGTTGTTGAGTTTTCTGCCTGAATAATCACTTCATCTTGGACAGTTTTTCTTCCTCTCTAAATTAAATACAGTTAATGTCTTATGCTGTCTTCAGTTGCTGGGACCTGACTATTTGAGCAGACGTGGTATTGGCAGCAATCTCCATCCCATTCTGGATGTTTGCTGTAGGGTTTCTTGAGTTAAAGGACCTCCCACCTATTTCTAGTTTATTAGAGCCTTTTACACTAGTATTGAAATAGCAACTGCAATTTTGCATCTATTTATGTGATCATATTGTTTTTCTTATTTAATGTGGTGAATTCCATTAATAAATTAACTTCTGCTAAAACAGCCTTGTAATACAGGAGTAAATAAATTTGGTCATAATGTGTTTTCTAATATGCTGTTGGATTTAGTTTATTTCATTTAGGATTTTTGCATCTAGGTTCACAAGGAATAATTTTCCTCTCTTGTTCTTTTCACATCTAGATTTGTCTTGATTGTTTTTTAAGACAGTCAATAATCCCAACACAAGTTATATAATGTGCTACTTTGCTCATGTATTACAAGAATCTCTATCTGGACTCTCTTCTGTTTCTTTATTGATGCCACCCTATTTTATTGTTGTAGATTTATTTTGATGTGTGTAAGGCTCTTATTTTTTTACAATACTTGGTTATTTTTCCTTTCCCATATGGTTAAAGTTGGATTTTTTAAAATGGCATTTTGTTTAATATTGTTTTAAAGCTAGAGGTTCACTGAGATCACAGTTGGTTTTTAGAAATTTAGAATTTATGGGAAAGATAGATTACATGCACATACACTCAAAGATAACCTATATGTGTGTATACACACAGGTACAGAAACATGCTTTTGCCTGATTACCTTTCCTTGAGTATCAGAAAAGTAGAAACATAGTCTTCTTCTTTTTAAAATTTGACGGAACTATAAGGAAAGTATTAGTCTATGATTATTTACATAGATTATAGTTTAAGCAATTTACAACCATCCACTAAAAGCTAAAAGTTATTGCTTCAGGGGGCAAACGACAAGTTTTAAGTGAGTAAATAAGGTGCAGTTCTAAACAGTTGTGGAGTGTGAATTTCCTCGTGGGTCCGTGCTCAGAGTTAGAGGTGCCATTGAGCAAACAGCACATCCCAACTGTGTGGGGGAACAATCCTGTCCTCTTGGAGCAGCTCTTGTGTTACTGATGGTGCCTGAGTGGCCAAAGCAAGGCCCAAATCCACTTATATGTTTAAAGATTTTATTTTATTTTATTTTATTATTTTAGAAAGCAGGATTTATTGAGAGGACAGAAAAGCTCCCACAGTGGGAGGGAACCTGAGAGGGGTTGCCAGGATTTTAAATAAATGTTTGCATCTTGAAATTATAGCTTACACAGGTTTCTCCATGAATCACTTACCTTCTTCATATGACAGCCTAATTTGGGCTCCTTTTGTAGGATCGGTATTCAAGCCAGCCACAATGACTTCTGTAGACTGCATTCTACAAGAGACAAATTAAATGGCCCAAGATCTGGTCCAGAATGTGGTTAATCAATACACAGAATTTATTTAATCAATACATTTCAAGGAAAATTAAAATAGCAGATTTTACACACACACACACACACACACAGAGAGAGAGAGAGAGAGAGAGAGAGAGAGAGAGAGATTGTGCTACTAACACAAGTTTTTGTATGGAATCTTGCTTCTGTATTACTTTATTTAAAAGTAAAGGAGAATGTGTATGTGGTTGGAAACTTGGAAATTAAGCATATCATTTCCTTCTTGTATAAACTTGCCATTCAGAAGAGAACAATGAGCTATTCCATAAAGTTTCAAACAAATATTTAGCAATTACCTATTCTGAATGAACTATTCTACTATACAGAGTAGCAGAAAACTTGGTCTCTGTTTTTGATGTTCTCTCAAGATGCAGGTGGATATACACCGTCACTGTTAGGGTCTGAGATTTCACCTAGGTTTAAGCTAACAAGCCAGCCTGTTACTGTTTAATGTTACTTTTCTGGCAGAAAGACATGAGATTTCTGGTTGAGACACAAAGGACTTTATTACGCATGACAAAAGCAGTAGCCAGAGCTTTGTGCTGGTTTGTGTCAGTTCTCCACGCCCCTGGAGTCTCAGGAACTTGAAGGTATGCTCAGGGCCAAGGGCCTCTTCTAACATAGATCCGCAGTAAATGTTAGATAACAGTTCATGACTAGTGGCAAACATCACAAGGCTATAAAGAATAAATAATGCAAGAATTTAGGAGAATAACTCAGATAAAGCCCAAATCCTCTCCCTTGTATTAGCACATATGCAATTACTGTTGGATACTGTCTCATCATTTCTGTTTTACACTGTGGACATCTCTTTATCATTATATCTTCCATCATTATATCTTGGCTGATAATGGCCTCCTGTGGGAATTCTTTCTTTAGTCAAGTAAGAAAACATGTAGAAAAAAAATAGTGAATAAGCTAATGGAAGTAACTATAAGACAGTGTGTCCTCTGTACAACATTTCAGCAAGCAAAGGGAAAAAAGAAGTCCTGAATTCTTAGTATTTCTTAACATGTAGACATCTGTCCCCTTTCACCATTAATTGTGTTGTTAATATCCTGAATTACTTGTACTGGAGAGAATTTTTAAATAATTAATCATTCATAGGTTTGCCTAAGTATCTAAAACGTATTTTCCTCTTGTTTTTGTTCTACGTATGATTTGTTCCATATATGATTTCCTTAATCTTATTAGTAACTTCAAAAGTAAATATGCAGAATGTTATGCTGATATTGAGCAACAAAACTCAACATCAGCAGTGAAAGACCTGCCTCATTTTCACGTTTGCCGCTTTGAATGACTTTGTAAAGGGATATTATAGAATGTGGATTTCAGTGCTTGTAGAGGACTCTGTGATAAAGCTGTCAAAAGGCAGAGATAAAGGCATTATTTAAGCTAGAAGAGAATTCTGAAGAAACATGTAAACACAATTCTAGGTGCTGTGCAGTTATTTAGAAAAAAGCCAAGCATTTAAACAGCTGGAAGTAAAAAAAGAGAGAAAGAAAGAAAGAAAAACAATCCTTTTTGGCATGTGTCTCAATGAGTACACTTCATGAGACATAAAGCTGTATTTGCCTCATAATGCATATTCAAACAAAAGGTTATAATTTGTGTTTCTTTTTTGTGAGTAATTTCATTTGGCTGCAAATGGTAGCATATGCAAAGTTGATGTTATTTTTAGAAAGGCATTCATTTCAATGACATTGGAGTATGTAGGTTGAATACAAAGTAAAGGTATCATTTATATTTTCAGCGTTTATAATTTAGTACATTGAAAGATGTCACTATTTGAGTTATAATTTTGAATTGACTCCTGAAATTTGAAAATTTAAGAGTTTTATATAGGCTGGGTGCAGTGGCTCATGCCTGTAATCCCAGCCCTTTGGAAAGCTGAGGTGGGAGAATCGCTTGATGCCAGAAGTTCAAGGCCAACCTAGGCAACGTAGCAAGGCCCCATATCTACAAAAAAATCTAAAAAGGAGGTGATGGGGGCAAGCCAAGAATGATGGTATTAACCTATAGTCACTACTCAGGGGACTGAGGCAGAAGGATCACTTGAGCCCAAGATGAGTTTGGGGCTTGAGTTCGAGGCTGCAGTAAGCTATGATCATGCCACCGCACTCCAATCTGGGTGACAGAGTGAGACTCTCTCTAAAAAATCAAAATGAAAAATAATTTTAAAAAGAGTTCTACATATTAGGGTACTCTCAAGAGTACGTTTAAGGTAAATATGGTAATTTCGTGGAAGTAGTACCCTCTTCTGTAGGGGGTCTGCAGAGGACCCTGACCCTCTGATGTCTGATGGAAATGAGTGAACACAGGAGCCATCAGATACATCAGGAGACCCCACAAGGTGAAGGCACACTTCAACTCCATAGGGATGACTCCTAATCCACACCTCCAGTTGTGATTTCCACTGTAGCCCAAGACCCACCTTTCCAACATCCACTAGCTTGTCTGTGGAACAGACCCACTGCCACTCAGGCTCCACACCTCCCAGACCACTTTGGTTGTTCTTTAAGACTGCTCCCCTCCCATGGTCCCTGCCCCAGGTGCTGGCATCTCATGTTCCCACTCATCTAAATCAGCATTCCTATGATCTCTTCTCCCTCATCCCAGTCTCCCAGCCCCCCAGTAAACTGCCAAGCTCTGTTGGTTTCGACTTCGGAGTTGCTTCAAGGCTCACAACAGTCTGCTTGCTTCCTGTATGCTCTGGTTGACTCTCTCAGTAGGATCTCAGGGTCACTTTCCTGTGTCCAGTCTCTCATTTCAACAGATGTTTACTGAGCACTGACTCCATCTCGAGTTATTTGCTAGGCCTTCCCTGCATAGGCATCTCTCTCAAACATTGTGAAAGCAGGTTGTAGGACCTCTTTTCCCACATCACACGTCTTCAGTGGCATTTCATGACCTATAACACACGATCCAAACTCCATAGCCTCACGCCAGCCCTGTCTGTGCCTGCTGTCTGCCACAACTGAGCCCCCATCCTGCTCCATCTTCAGTGGCTGCAGGAGCAGGACGGGCACTTGAGATGGCCAAAATCATGTCGCACAGAACGCCTAGGACAATTCACCCAACCCTGTTACAACCCACTTAGAAAACGGAAACAAAAGCACCACCAAGAACTTCTGGTCAAGAGGGAGTAACAGGGGATTGGATTCAACCTCCCACCTGTAACAACCCCCAAAATAGACAAAACATATGAAGACACTCACTATCAGGTGATCCCTGAGAGATGGTCAGCAAATAGGGTTAGCCCTACAATTGGTCTAGCTCACTGCCTTGAAGGAGTTTCCAGGTCTCAGTACTAGGAAAAGGGATTCAGAAGGATCCCTGTAGACTCCCTGGGTTGGGGGTATAAGAGCTGAGAGTCTGAGGGGACCAAGGCCTGAAGACTAGAGTTCTCAGAACAGAGTACCAGCTGTACCAAGAGAGAACTGTGGGAACCTTCAGAGGTTCTCCCTCGTGTATTCAGTTGAATGCTGGTTACCATACGCATGTGAAGAAACTACCAGTTGGGAAAGAACCACCCAAAATGATTAGAGATAAGAGTGCCTGGAGCTCACAGAGGAGCAGCACTTGTTCCCACATAGCTCAGCGACTCAGAAAGGTTTTGCCTCAGAAATGGGGAATAATTAGCCCAAGACTGAGCCCTGTCTCTGTTCTGCCTAGCACTTCTTAAGATCAAGACTCATTTCCCTGTCTCACATTTGTACTGGGCTATATAACCTTGGGAAAGTGTTTAGCCAAAGTGTCATTCATAATATTGTCGTAATCACATTTCTTTACTAATTTGCAAGGTGGTCTTGAGAACTGATAAACAGGTTCTGAGGAAGGGGATTGGACAGTGACTTCCGTAGAAGAATGGAGAATTTGTGAGGATGTTACAGATTAGAGCACATGGGTGGGCTCACGTGTATATGAGCAAGCCCTGGAAATGTTGCTGGACTCAACAGCCATGTGGACATATCCTAACATGCACACAGTGTGTGTCAGTGAGGGCAGCATTCCCCATCTCCTTTTGAGGATTTGCTGACCCCTTGATTAGATCATTTAAACGAATCTAATACCACAGTCTCTCTGGTGTTGGAATCCATCTTTCCCAATAGTTCTTTTAATATGTATAGTATTTTGTACACTTGCATATAAAAAGCTTTAATAGAAGAACATATTATTTCTAATTCTTGGTCATTTTGTGAATCATGTTTTGTTTTTTTTTTCCCCTCTTCTATTTCTGGCATGGGTTTCAGAGTAAGTTTCCTAAAGAAGAATGAATTGCATTTGAGCAGTTAAAACTCCATGAAGTGTATTCTCTAAGATAACGGACAAAGGTGTCTGCTTTCATTATCCCATTTTCAGTCATAATGTCCAGAGTTCTAGCTAGTGCTATAAGCCATGAAAAAAAAGGTAACAAAATGGAAATTAAGAAATAAAACATTTGTGAGTGCCTTGATTGTCTACATAGAAAAATCCTAAGACATCTTTAAAATAATTACTATAACTGGACTGGGCATGGTGGCTCATACCTGTAATCCCAGAACTTTGGGAGGCCTAGGCAGGATGATTGCTTGAGGTCAGTAGTTTGAGACCAGCCTGGGTGACATAGCGAGAACTTTGTCCTTACCCTCCCCCCCAAAAAAATTTTTGTTTAACTATCTGGGTATGATAGCACATGTCTATAGTCCTAGCTACTTGAGAGCTGAGGTAGGAGGATCACTTCAACCCAGGATTTCACAGCTGTAGTGAGCTATGATTGCACCACGGCACTCCAGCCTGGACTACAGAGGGAGAACTTGTCTCTTTAAAAAAAATTGCTAGAACTAGTCATTGTTTTCAGCAAGGTCACAAGATACAAAACAAACACACAAAAAGCATTCATATTTCTACATACTAACAATGAACTTGTGGAAAATTAAATCAAAAACACAAAAATGAACCTCAACTGAAAACTCGCCCTCTATTCAACAATAGCTTAAATGGATTGTAGACTTAAATAGCCAGTGATTCAGAGAAACTGAATCACTCATACATTGCTAGTGGGAATGTAAAACGGGTTAACCCCTCTGGAAAGCAGTTTGGCAATTTCTTATAAAAATAAATATATAATTGCCATACAACCCAGAAATTGTCCTGGATATTGGATGTTTGTCCTTAGAAGTAAAAACCTATGTTCACACAAAGACCTGTAAACAAATGTTAGCAGCAGCTTTATTTGTAATGACCCAAAACAGGAAACAACCCAGATACTCCTCAATTGTTGATGATTAAACTAAACTGTGGTACATCCGTACTGTGGGATACTACTCAGCAATAAAAATGAAAGAGCTATTGATACGTGTAACGATCTGGATGAATTATAAAGGGAATTATGCCAATTGAAAAAGCCAATTCTGAAAGGTTATATGCTGTATGATTTCATGTATGCAAGAATCTTGAAATGAAAAAATGCGAAAAACAGAGAATGGGCTTTTGATTGACAAGCGATAGGAAACTGGTTGAGTGGGGAGCAGAGAGAGAGAGAAGGGTGAGTCTATAAAAGGGAAGTGGGGGATAGAGTTGGGGGGGCCCATGGGGTGATGGAACTGTTCTGCATCCTGGCTGTACCAATGTCAGTATCCTGGCTGTGATATTGAACTATAGTTTTGGAAGATGTTACTGCTGAGGGAAAGTGAGTAAAGGGTACCCAGGATCACTTGGTATGATGTCTTACAACTGCATGTGAGTCTCCAGTTATCTCAAGATAAAGAGTTTCATTTAAGTATTTGGCATTTCATGAAACACTCATCAAAATTTTGAGTTACATGTTGTGATTGAGAAAAATTGCCCACCACTTTCAAGGGTGGCCATCTCAAGATTTTCTTCTATATTTTATGACTGCCTGATAATCATCAAAATTTTTAAATACATCAAGAATAATTTGATCAGCATTGTAAGAAAATAAACATATACCTATATTAAAGTACAGTTTTGATTATGAAACACACACACACATACATACACACCAAAACCTCCATGACGTGCATGGCAGTTGACCACTGTCATTCTGTACCCTGGCCGAAGGGCTGAGCATTCTGCCATCTGGGCTGTCAAGATGAGCCTGACATTGTCCCGCATCTTTTCTCGCAGGATCTCCTCTTCAGTGTGTGCGCCCTCAACGTTGTCTCCACCATTGTGTGTGCGCTGGCCACAGCCATGTGCTGCATGCAGATGGTCTCCTCTGATGTCCTGCAGATGGTGAGTGGTCTGATCCCCTTTTTCTCTGGCTGGTTTGAAACCAACATACAAGTGGACACTTCTGGCTTCAACCAGATACAGTGAGGACATGGGCCCTGACAGTCCATGGCACTTGGAGTGGTCCTTGTGTTGCTTTCCGGAAGACCGGACATCTGCCCATTTGGTGCTGTCAATGTATTTATTTTAAGTGTTGTTGGAGCACCTGTTGACAGAACCAGGACTCTGTCCTGTACTCCTAGATGGCCCCTGGCATGTGCCCCTGTGTAATATTAAAGTCCTGAAGCCCTAGACACTCTCTGGACCCAGCACCTCCAAAGCGAGGTGACTTCCTCAGACTTCAGAATTCATTTAGTAAAGGAAGTTTAGGGTTGTTAGAAGATGAGTTCTTCTCTAAGTGAAAAACTGCTCATCTGTTCCTTTTAGATGTGCTAACGAACCCTGAGCTTATAATCCAGTGGCTGGCCGCCGGGCATCCTTTGACCCTCTGGCCAGCATTGTACAGAGGAAGACCTGCTGCTCCCAGCCGGAGGCCAGGGGCAGGAACCACTAATACATGTTCTAATATGTGGGTTATTCATACACATTTATAAATACACATCTCCTAAATAATGGAGGCTCTTCCTTGTTTCAGTGTGAAGGAACAGTCTACTGCTCATAATACTGCCACTAACTGAGTACTATAAGGGGAAATTGATAGGAGGGTGTTGTTCTTCTATAGTAAAGGTAGGAATCTCTCTCTCTCTCCATGCTTCTCTGTTTTTCTGCCTCTCAGCTTTGTCCTTTGACTCCTTCTCTGCTTCCCACAGAATGTTTTAGCATCTCATGCAAGAAAAGGCAGGTTGTTCCTGTAGCAGGCTTCTTTATGTGTTCCTCTTTGTCATCTACCCCATGGCAGTACATCAGCTAAGAAGAACAGTGGGCCACAGAGCATCATTACCAAGATGTTAAAAATTCATTGGTCCTAATTTCTTGCCAAGTACAGCCTCTCCCTCCTAGTATATATCCACACAGCTGTCACAGCCGAGCTGACCTTTCTGAGAGGTTGTAGTTTTCCGAAAGGTATCTAATTAAGCAGTTATTCAGTAGGAATGAACTCTTGCCCTTGTTCACTGAGGCCTCATGTTGGTGATTTTCTCCAGCATGTTATGCAAAGGGAAGGTTAAGTGCCCAGGGCGTTCTACTCACCTCAGCAGATTTCACTATTGATCTGTAAATATCACATCAATTTGACCAAACTAATAGAACTAAAGGGGTGTAAATGCCAAAAGTTTTCATTTTCCTGGTTTTAAGCATTAAAATGAAAGTTTCCAACTAAACAAGAACAAAGTATAGTCTCAATATCATAGTGTATACAACTATAACAGCAGTGTACAGAGCCATTCTGTGATTGTGATGTGTGGAACGTGAGCAGGCCTGGAGCCGTAGGTTTGAAGCCAGGCACGTCTGGGTCTGAGTCCCACCTCTTCTGTATACAAAGCAGGTGACTCCGGTATACAAAGCAGGTAGGTTCAGTAACAAAGCATGTTACTGAACCTACCTGTACCTCAATTTCCTCTCCTGTGAAATGGAGCTAATGGGATGCCTGGTGATCCCTAAGCAAATGTGAACCTATATTAATTTTAAGTGTGGAGGGAATATCAGTTTATTACTGGGACATTCCTACGTCGCAAATACAGTACCTGGGTGTACTTTTATTGACTGTGAAGCACTATATAAAGGTGAGGTACTGCTGTAGTGACCGCAGCTGCCATCAAACCTGATTGTTTCATTGCTGAGTAACTTATGGGTTGGTTTGCTTCAAACTCCTGGCTTGGAAGTAGAACTATTTGCATTTCCTGCTGGCGAGTCTTTCCCCTGCGTGATGTGAGCTGCGAGAGTGACAAGACTCTGCTCTCTCCATGATGCTTCACCGCTGTGCTTCAGAGTCTCTGGGGAGGCAAAAGAGAGCTGGTGGTGGATGGCCATGGCACCCTGGGGACCGGCACGTGATCTTGGATACATCACTGCCTGTTGGCCCCTATTTCCTCTACTCTGAATACTTGTTTATGCCCTGCTGACCTCACAGAGCTGCTGAGATGATAAATCCAATAATGTGTGGGAGTGGCATTCAGAAAGCCTGTGGCCACATGGAGATCAGCTTTCACCATGTGAGTTAGAGGCTTGGGTCAGGCTGGCTGTGCAAACTATGGCCTTAGAGAAGCCGACAGGCCCAAACGGGGTCATGGTCACACCCTGAAGGATGGAACCCCAAACTAAGTTGTTCAGGATGACACCTCAGATGCTCTTTTCAATGTTCTTCATTATATTAGCTTCTTAAGTAAAAGAAGTAATATATGATCACTGAAACAAGTGAAATAATAGAGCAGTATGTAAAGAAAAAATCAGTTATCTCTCTTCTCCCACCCCGTTCACTGCTAACACTTTGCAATGAATTCTTCTGTTTCTTTCTTGATTTCTTAGTGCTTAAATAAGTGTGTATAAATACTCCCATCTTCCATTTTTCTCCCTCCCTTCCTTTTTTCCTCCTTTCTCCCTTCTTCCTTCCCTCTCTTCCTTCTTTTATTCTTTCTTTTTAGCTGAAATGGGATTGCACCATTCATGTTACTCTGCAGTTTGATTTTATTACCTGAAACTATCATGGACATCCCTCTAGGTCAATACATGGAGAGATTAATCTGCATTGATCTATAATATCAATTATCATGTAACATCAGTGATTTGGCCACTCCTGTATCTGTAGATGCTTAAGTTGTTTCGTGGTTTGGGTTATGTTAATGACTGTGCAGATGGTACTATGGTAAACTCCTTGTGTGCAGAGTTGTAGCTCTTAACCAACTTCTGCTGAGTAGCCTGGCCAGACAACAATGGTTCTCCACCCCATCTGCAGAGCACACTGCCTGCTGCCCACAGCACAGTTCCCCACGGACAGCCCTTCCAGTTCAGCCCTGCACCATTTCCGCACCCAGAAGTTGGGTCATAAGCTTTCCAGGGACAGTTATAGCTATCCTAAACCAGTTGATACCAATGGTATCTGGGTTGTAATTATACATTCTAGGACAATGTAAACCAGTGAAATATGATCACAAAGAGATAACTCTTTCTTTCTTTCTTTCTTTCTTTCTTTCTTTCTTTCTTTCTTTCTTTCTTTCTTTTTTTGAGTCACAATCTCACTCTGTCACTCAGGCTGAAGTACAGTGGCACACTTGGCCACCCCAGCTTCGACCTGCCGGCCTTCACCGATCCTTCCGCCTCAGTCTTCCAAGTAGCCAGAACTACCGGCGCATGCTACCACTCATTGTTTCTATTACAACAAAATTGAGTGCTTTGGAAAGATTCTGTGAAAGAGTATTGCTGTCAAATTAGATGGGAATGAGAAAACTATAGGGGTTGGAATAAACACTGGAAAAAAATCTAGAGAGAGTCCACACACAAATTGCTTGACAAGTGTCTAAGTTTTAGCTCCTCTCTGAAAACACAGAAGCAGGAAGTTATATTTTATCTTAAGGATGTGATTCATGCAAGAAAGACCATGAGGTACTTCATTCAGCAGATCCCTCACAGCAGAGGCTTTGACCTGGCATGGAAAGATTTGCTCATGTATGTACATCAGCCTTCATTCAGCCAACCGTGGATCCACAGTGAAAAACAAAAATATGACAATAAAAATAATACCAATAGGAAACAATACAGTATAACCACTATCTGCATAGCATTTGTATTGTATTAGGTATTATAAATAATCTAGAGACTATTTAAAGTCTACAGGAGGATATATGTAGGTGATAGGGAAATGTTATGGTATATAAAAGACTTGAGCCTCCACCAATTTTGGTATCCCCGCAGGGTCCTGGAACCAATCCCCCGTGGATACTGAGGAACAACTATATATATTGTTTTTTTTCTTTTGCTGGGAGTGGGTAGGGATGGGGTGAGGGATTGGGTAACCGCTGTCTTGGCATACAATTCACACACCATACAATCCACCCATTTAAAATTTTGGTTTTAATGTATTCACAGATTTGTGCAAAATTCACCACAATCAATTTTAGAACATTTAGAAACTCCATACTTTTTAGCAATCACCTCTATTTCCTTCCCAGCCCCTAACCTTAGGTAACCACTAAGCTCCTTTCTGTGTCCATGAATTTGCCTATTCTGGACATTCTATATAAATGGAATAATATAATACGTGTCTCCTTTGTGTCTGGATTCTTTCGATTAGCATGATGTTTTTAAGGCTCATTCATGTTTCAGCATGTACCCGCACGTTATTCCTTTAAACTTTCTGTTATATTTTATAGTTTTCAGTGTACATGTTTTGCACTTTTAAGTTTTATTAAATTTAAGTTTTGTTAAAATATGGCTGAGCAATATTTTATTGTATCAATAAACCATATTTTGTTTATCTCATTGGCTGATATTCATATGGGCTGTTTTCACTTCTTGCCTGTCGTGAATAATACTGTTGTGAGCATCTTTGTATAAGTTTTTATGTGAACATAAGCTTTAATTTCTCTTGGGTTTATACCTTGGAGGAGAATTGCTGGGTCATGATGATGACTATTTTTGAGGAACTGCAAGACTGTTTTCCAAAGCAGCTGCACCATTTTGTGTTCCCACCAGCAGAATATGAGGGTTCTAGTTCCTCCACACCACTGTCAACACTTATTATTTGTCTTTTAATCATAACCATCTTAGTGGTAATGAAGTACTATTTCATTGTAGGTTTTTTTTTTATTAATCAATATTTTTATCATGGTTTTGTGGGGTACAATTAAGGGTTAGGTGTACAATTATGTTTCATTCAGGCACCCTGT
>NW_007079700.1:21789-25045 GCF_000164805.1 Carlito syrichta | reverse complement strand
AGGCCCTCCCTGACGCCCCCGGGCTTTGCCGGCCACACGCCCGCTGCCCGGTCCGCGCAGGGAAGGCCACGCACTCCCTGGGATCGATCCAGCCCTCCCTGTCCCGGCCCGGGAGCCCAGGAAAGCTGCAGGGACTGGACGCGCGGTCCTTTGGCCGGCTGAGGGAGCCTAAGGGACGGACACCCTTCATTGGCCAGCACGATTTGGGTTTCTTGGGGCCTTTTGAGTCGGAGTCTCCCTCCGTCGCCAGGCTGGGGTGCAGGCGCACGCCCACGGCCGCCGCAGCCTCGACGCTCTGCCTCAGCCTTCCAAGTGGCCGGAACTGCAGGCCTGCGCCACCTCGCCCGGCTCACTTTTCTTGCTTTATCGTGGAGATGAGGTCCCACCAAGTTGCCCAGGCAGTCCTCTCGCCTCGGCCTCTCAAAGTGCTGGGCTTCCAGGCGTGAGCCACCGCGCCTGGCTAAGAACTGAGGCTTGAAGGCCAGTCTGGGCCTCTTCTGGTGTCTCATAGTGAGACAGATTCCGGAAAATTATTCCACTAAGTACAGGTGCACACAGGTACAGAGGACATGGAGAACCCTGAGGGCCAAGGAAACCATCCCGGATCTCTGTAGGCCTGCAAAACTACTGTGTTATCAAAGCCTGAGTCTGTTTATGACCCAGGAGGACCCTGAACCTTCCTCGGAGGCACAGAAGCAGAATGTCCTCTGGGGTCTGCACGGCCTGACACCTCTCCTGCACTGCTGCCTTGTCTGTCCCACCTCTTAAATATCGCCTCTTCAGGGAAGCCTCCCCTCTCCTCCCTAGTTAAAAAGGATCAGGTTCTCAACTCCCATACCTGTCATCCTTGTCTTATTTTGTACCACCTGACCTCCCCACATCCTTGCTTGGAATGCAATCTGTCTTCCCGCTAGAATGGACTCCACTGATCTGTGTGTCCTGATGCCTAGAACAATACCCGGCATACAGCAGGCAAAATAAATACTTGTTGAATAATGGAAGTTAAAATGTGAAAAAATCCAGGCTACTGTCAGCCATAAATGAATCGTGTCAGAATTCAGCTGCAGGCAGCCCTTCCACTTCCTTTTTGCAGTTCGTGGGACCCAGCCCACCTTATGTGGCCACTGGCCACTTAGCATGTCGGGCACTGCTGTCAGCATGTGTTAACACTAAACTTCTCATCAGTCCTGAGATGCCAGCACTGTTGCTACCCACTGTTTGCCAGTGAACCGAAGCGGGGGTGTGGTGAGGCGGAAGAGGGGACCCCAGCCCAGGAAGGCTTCCAGCCATGAGGCTGCACTACCTCTTGCAAGTGGTCCAAGGATCATGCCACCTAGCACACTGCTTTCCTCCACGTGCCGTGCTACCCTGTCCCATGGTCGGTAGAGTTTAGCTAGGTGCATGGGTACCCGGTTAAAAGGCTGCATTCAGAGTGGGGTGGGGGGTAGGCCAAAGGTCACAGAATCCGCTTCTTAGTCTGTCCCTCTGGAAGGTGCAGGCACAGTAGGCCAGGCAAGGGTGACCTCTCAACAGCCACCTGCGATCCAGGGGTGGAAGCCACTGAGAAAACGGCTGTGCCACAAGGCTGAGGCTCTGCCACCTCTGGACCGCTCAAGAAATAACCGTCTGTTATGCTATGGGGGTAGGGGACAGCACTGGACCTGTCCCATGAGTTTGTAATATAGGTAAGGTGACTGACACACCTAGCCAGTCACCTCCCTCACCCTATGGCAGCACTGGACCTTGGACCCAGAGTCCCCTTTTTCTGAGGGGCTCTCTGTGGTCCAGGCTGAATGATCACAGCCTCAGCCTCCTCCTGTGGTAGGCAATCCACGGCCTCAGCTTCCCGAGTAGCTGGGGCTACAAGCCCACACCGCCATGCTTGGCTAATTTTTTTATTGTTTTTGTAGAGACAAGGTCTCACTGGTTTCCCCAGGCTGGTCTCAAACTCTTGGCCTCAAGAGATCCTCCCACCTCAGCATCCCAAAGTGCTGGAATTGAGCCCCTGCGCCCGGCCTCCAGCGTTTCCCCAGAGCAGGCTCCCGGATGGCTGGCCGGTGCTTACAGGTCCTCCTCTGGGGACTAGAACATTTACAGGATGCCCCTTGGGAAACAGGGCTCTACAGAGCCTGCCTTTTTATTTTGCTCTCAGGCTTGGACAACAGACCTCCGAATGTGGGGCACTGTGGGAGAGGGCTTGTCTGTTGGTGCCTGGGTGGGCAGTGGAGTCAGCAGGAACCTGAAGCTCAGAGCCAAGGGATTCTCCAGGAAGGCGCAGCGAGCACCCCTGCACCCGCGAGTCTTCCTCTGGCACAGAAGTGCAAACTGTTGAAAGCTGGGCCACAAGGCCAGAAATGTACGCTCACAAAATGGAGCAAGGGTGTCCTCCCCACAGCACAAGTACATTTGAAACGGACACCAAGGCTCCAGACCCAAGGGCGTTTCCTCAGGCAGGCCTGGGAGGACAAGCACCAGCCTGTCCTTTGTTCAAGGGAACCCACTGCACAGCCCCACCTGGGCTAGCCCTCACCGTGTCCCAAGACTGGGCAGAGGACAGGGTCCCAGGGGTTCCCAAAAGGCCAGCCTGGCCCAACTCTACAAACCAAGCATTTTATTTACATAAGCAGTCTCTCCAGGTCCCAGCACCCTGCACCCTTGCCCCCACTCAGGGAGGGGAGGGCAGACACCAGGGAAACTGGCGGAGGCGGGCAGGCCTGAGTGGCTGGGCCAGGCCGGGAGAGAAGGCACCAGGCCCTGGGCGCCCGGCCCCAGGGCCAAGGCCAGGCCCACTGGAGAAGGCAGCACAGGGTCCGCTCTGGGGGTCAGCTCCCAGGAGTCAGGCCGGGGTCAGCACCGCTGCAGCTCTGCTCATAGGACGGCGGGGCCTCTGCGGGGAGAGAGCATGGTCTGCACGGAGCTCCCGGCATCCCCTCCCCCTGCCACCCTGCCCTCCACTCACCACAGGGATAGCCCCAGGAGCTGTACTCCGGGGGCAGGATCAGAGTGCTGGTGGTGGGCACCAGCCCCCCAGAGTCCTCCGCAAAGTAGGGGACGGTCGCACCTGTGGAGATGCACAAGGGAGGGGGCAGCAGGTGGGGGGCGGGGCTGCTGTCCTGAGGGGGCTCCGGGGCTCCGGGCACAGACCCCGAGGCAGCCATGGGCATCTGCTGCGAGTGGCTCTTGGTGGAGAGGGAGGCCGGATCCAAGAAGCAGGGGCCACCCCCCGTGGCCTCAGCCTCCTCCTGAGGCGGTGCAG
>NW_007079700.1:16089-21769 GCF_000164805.1 Carlito syrichta | reverse complement strand
CCCCCCCCCCCCCACACACACACACACACACACTGGGGCCAAGGCCACCAGGCTGTGCGCGCGCACACACCCCTGCAGCCCCCACCTGCAGGTAGTAGTCAATGTGGATGAGGCTGCAGCCAGGCAGGGCCGACTGGGGCAGGGCAGGCACCAGGATCTGCTCCTGCCACTGCGCCCGCCCCCAGGCCCTGACGCCCGCGCCCTCCACCTCCGCCACGGTTCGCAGGTCATAGATCCAGCGCTTGGCCTTGTAGGACACTTTCTGGGGAAGAGCAGCCCGTGAGCCCGGCAGACCAGCCACCGCCCCTGTGGACAGGCCCAGGCCACCGAGGGGGGCTCTGACCTGCAGCAGGCTGGCCACCACGGGGCCGGTGTCCTTGCCTGACTGGTTCTCGACGTCGGCCTGCAGCCGCAGCACCTGTCCCACCACGTAACCACGGAGGTCCGTGCTGGCCGTGAGGACCACGCTGCCCGTCTTCACCAGCTTGTAGGAGAACTTCTTGGTGGCAGAGACCACGTTGGGTTGCTGGGGGGGAGGGCGAGGGAGAGGGCTTAGCAGGTGTGGACGAGCTGGATCCCTGTGGCACCAGGACAGGCCCACTCGGCCTGTCACACCTCGGCTGGGGACAGAGCCCTGAGCGACGCTGCGCCTGCCGGTCACCCCCCGCCCCCGCAAGGGTGGCAACCACCGCTGCATCCTCACCTCGATCTCTGGAATGCTGTTCAGATTCAGGGGGCTCAGAATATAGAACACAAGGCTGCACTTATGGTCCTTGGAAAAGCGTGGCGTGTCGATGGTGGCCCTCAGCTGGTGCACGATCTTCCCAAAAGGGCCCTCAAAGGACGTGGGCGCTGTGGCTGGGAAACAGTGGGGAGTGGCACCCAGCGGCCTCTCGCCCCGCAGAGCCCACCCCTCAGGGCCGGCCAGCCACTCACCAGGAAGCAGGAACTGGAAGGGGAAGCTGTGCTCTCCAGCGGGCAGGCTCCCTGCAGAGACAGGAGGGAGGAGGGGGCAGGCCTCAGGAGGCCGAGGGGCGCCAGGGCCAGGGCCACAGCAGGCGCTGCAGCTGACCAGCTCACGCTGCACCTGAACTGGCCCCTGCCTCTCCAGCACCACAGCAGCTGGGCCGAGGGCTGGGCAAACTGAGGACAGGCACGCCGTTCAAACAGCACAGTGGCAGGAGGCGAGGCCGACCACCCAGCCCCTCCGGCCACCAGAGCCCGGGAAGGGCATCCCCCATGCAGGATCCAAGATGCAGCCCTGGGGCAGGGAGCGGTCAGATGGACCCCGCTGCAGCCAGGGCGGCCCCAGGAGGTCACCGCTGGGGACAGGGTGGACGGGCCCCCAGACTCACCCTTGTCGGCCAGCGACAGGGAGCTGTTGAAATAGCCCTCCTCCGCCACCCACGTGGCGTCATTGGCCTTGCTGGAGACCCCGCAGGAGCCTGTGCAGGTCACACGGATGGCTGCAAAGGGGAGGGTGGCATAAGCCCCAGGAAGCCAGCAGGGCCAGGCAGCCTGCCCCTCTAGATGACACCACCACCCGCCACCCGCACCTCGAGCGCTCCAAGGCAGCCAGGCTGGCGAGCGCCTGCAGGCACACAGTGACCTCCGTCCTGCAGCCCGGAGCAGGAAGACACAGTGCTCACCCAGATGGCTCCAGGTATACCCTCAAACAGGTAACCTTGGCTCCCAGCCCCACCTGCAAAACCCCAGCTCCCTACAGGGGTGCCTGGGACACCACCACCCCCGCCCCCGCCGACCCACCTTCCTGCTGCCCCCAGACAAGTCAAGGGAGGTACCCGTTCCAGGAGGCTAACTGCCAGCCCTCATTCTGCAGGAATGTAGTCAGACCTGCCTGAGCAGATGCCCTACTCAACAGCTGGGTACAGTGCAGGGCTGGCCCCAGCATGGCCCAGGGCACTGATTTTCCGCACCAGACACCGGTCCTCTCCCAGTCCAGGAACTGCACATGGCAGAGGGTGCCACGGTTCTATGATCAGGAACACAAATTGCTCAGGCCAACACACGAGTCCAGGTCGGGAGATCATGAACGGTGGGTCACAAAGGGAGACAGACTCTGAGGACACACAGCAGGAGACCAGAGCCAGTGGCAGGTCACCTGTGTCTGCTCCCCTCCTCTCCCTGCAGGGCTGAGTCAAGGCCAAGGACGTTCGCCTCCTGCCTGTTCCTTCTCCCCACCCTGGCAGGGGTCACGTGAGAGGAAGGTGACTGACTCGATCCCGGCTGACAGAGCCGCCAGGCAGGAAGGATACTGGTGTCCCAAGTGCCTGTGGTCAGCCACACCTGCCTCACCTGCAGTCTCTCCAGCAGGCCCACCTGTGGCCCAGGCCTTCCTCTCACCAACCCTGACCCGCACTTGACTCCTCTGGTTCTTGACTGCTTCCAGGTCCCATCCCCCATCCCTGAGGGAAGCCCTTGCTTCTCAATGTACTGCCCTCTGCCCCTGGGCACTGCCAGGGCCTGGCCTTGGCCTCCACCCCAACCTCAGCCTAGTTTTGAACTCACACTCTGCTCATCATGCCTTCCTGGGGCCAAGTCCCAAACTGTTCTCACGTTGGAAATCGGGAACACCAGGGGGGTGTGCCCACAGTCCAACCAACAGCCCAAGGGAAACACTCAGGGGCACCAGCTGGGACCCACGGAGGACGCTGAGGGGGGCAGCCAAGTGCCCTCAAGTGACTCCGGTCAGTGGCCCGGAGCTGAAGGTTGGCCCTGCCCATTGCTGTCCAAATTACTAACCCGCGATGTTGTAAGCCATAATACAACGGTTGTGTTAAATTGGGGTGATTTTATGCAGCAGTGGACAGCTGAAACAGACATCCAAACTGAATAGAAACCAGGGAAAGCCTAAGACCAGATGTGGTGGCTCACGCCTGCAATCCCAGCACTTTGTGAGGCTGAGGTGGGAGGACCGCTTGAGCTCAGGAGTTCAAGACATAGCGAGACCTCATCTCTACAAAAGGTCAATAATAAAATTACTCAGGTGTGGTGGCACATGCCCGTAAGTCCCAGCTACTCAGGAGGCTGAGGTGAAAGGAACCCCTGAGCCCAGGGGCGGAGGCTACTTTGAGCCACAGTTGGGCCCCTGCACTCCAGCCTGGGTAACAGAGACAGACTCCGACTTGAACAGAGAAATCAGGGAAAACCCAGACATTTACCATTCTAACCCAGCAGATTGGCAAATACTAAACGTTTCAACTTGACACATGCTGGTGAGGAATGCAAAACAGACACCCCCGCTCACACGGACCAAACTGCAGGCCACAGGGGCCCTGGAGGAGAGAGGGCGGGCCTACTGTGCTTTCCCTGCACATACCAGGAACCAGCAGTCCGCCTGGCATCTCAGGGTCTCACCAGGGCCTCACACACCACAGCTCCAGCAAAAGCAAATAGTCTGGGCACAGCTGGAACACTTGGCCACCCAGCCAGTGCCCCAGAGTTCCGGCCTAAAGGCACGGGGGCACCAAACAGTACCCAATGCCCATGCTGAGAGCCCGCTCTGAGCACCCCAAGGCTCCTGCATGCGCCTTGCGCACACCACTGTCCAGAGGGAAGCCTGTCCTGGGCTGCCCACTCGACAGCGGAGGACAGGGTTTCCTGACAGCATGCAGCCACTTCCTTGCCAAAGCCCCTGAGCCGCTCCTCTGCCTCAGCAGCTGTGTCAGGCCAGGGTGAATTCTCCAGGGAGGCAGTTTTCACTGGCCAAGGTCAATGACAGTGGGCACATTTCCACCTTCTCAAATAACTGCGTCAGGTGGGCTTAGAGTGCAGCTCTACCCAAGGAGAAGCGGGAGGAGCTGGCGGGGTGTGCTGGGAGGGTCTCCTTGCTGCTGGAGACAGGTGCATGCAGCTCCCTCCTTCTTTTGTTTTTTTTTTTTTTTTTTTTTTTGAGTGGGAGTCTCACTCTGTTGCCCAGACTGGAGTGCAGTGGCCGCTCCCGGCCACCGCAGCCTCGACCTGCTGGGCTCCGGCGATCCTTCCGCCTCAGCCTTCCGAGTAGCCAGAATACCATGCCCGGCTGATTTTTTGATTTATTGTAGAGATGAGGTCTCGCTGCCCAGGCGGGTCTCGAACCCGTGGGCTCAGGCAATCCACTCACCTCAGCCTCCCAAAGGCACAGGATTACAGACTGAGCCACTGAGCCCGGCTTAATTTTTTTTTTATAGAGGCAAGGTCTCACCAAGTGGCCCGGGCTGGTCCAGAACCCCTAGACTCTGAGTCCTCCCACCTGCACCTCCCAAAGTGCTGGGATTACAAGCATGAGCCACCGCGCCCGGCTAGCTCCCTCCCTCTAGATGGCCAGCCATGGCAGCGCAGGCTGCAGGGAGCCCAGGCTGGGGCCACAGGAAAGCGGCCCCCTCAGAGCCTGGCTCCTTCTGCCTTCCGGGTTTGTATGCTGGGGACTGTCTGCATGACCCCAAGGCCTCAGCCCTGCTCTCCCACATCAGACAAATAAAGGACAAGCTGTGTGCCCAGGCTCTCTAGGGAAACCGGGAGGTGGCTGTGTTCCAGAACGACTACCAGGCGGCGGCCAGCAGCCCCCTCCCTCTCACCTCACCCCATCCCAAAGTTATCGCAGCTGGACCACGCTGCTGCCTCCCACGAAGCTGGAACAGCCCAGCATCGCCACACACCTTTCCCTGTGGCCTGTGAACCACTGCCCCTCCATCCTGTTTCCAAATCTGCCAGAGCTCAACAGCAGTAGCCAACCCAGGTGCTATGAGAAGTGCTGGCAGCCCACGGGGCGTGCAGGCTCTACATCCGGCCACGGTGCAAGCCTAGTGGCGAGCGTCTGCCCTTGTCCCCCGCCCCAGCAGGAGCAGAGCGCAGGGCGGCCCTGCCTGACCCCCGCCCCAGCTCCAGAAAACTGCCCTGCACATGTGCTGGCCCTGTCACTCATTGAACAGGTACTAAGGAACCAGATTGGGAACCCTGGGGTGGGCTGCTGTCCTCCTAGGGATGAGGGGTTTCCCTGGGGCATCTACTGGCTCCTGGCAAGACCAACAAGTTTTTGGGGGTTTTATTTTGAGCTGGAGTCTCACCCTATCGCCCAGACTGGAGTGCAGGGGCACGCTCACGGCCACTGCAGCTTCAACTTCTGGGCTCAGGCAATCCTTCCGCCTCAGCCTTGCAAGCAGCTGGAACCACAGGCACGCACCACCACAGGCAGCTAATTTTTTATTTATTGTAGAGATGAGGACTTGCCAAGTTGCCCAGGCTGGTGTCGAACCTGTGGTCTCAGGCAATCCTCTCACCTCAGCCTCCCAAAGTGCTGGGATTATAGGCGGGAGCCACCATGGCCAGCCTTTTTTTTTTTTTTGGCAGGTTCTCACTCTGCTGCCCAGGCTGGAGTGCAATGGCACAATCACAGCTCACTGCAGCCTCAAACTCCTGGGCTCAAGTGATCCTTCTGCCTCAGCCTCCAGAGTAGCTGGAACTACAGGCACACACCACCATGCTCAGCTAATTTTTTTGTTTTTCGTAGAGACAAAGTCTCACTATATTGCCCAGGCCAGCCTCAAACTCCTAGGATCAAGTCATCCTCCTGCCTCGGCCCCGAAAGTGCTTGGATTACAGGTGTGAGCCATCAGAAATCTTTTTTTGAGTTGGAGTCTCACTCTGTCGCCCAGACTGGAGCACAGTGGCCGCTCCCGGC
>NW_007079700.1:15054-15964 GCF_000164805.1 Carlito syrichta | reverse complement strand
CCAAAGGCGCGGGATGACAGGTTGAGCCACCGAGCCCAGCTAGAGATCTTTTGAGCAAAGGAAAAAAAGCCATGGGCCTTCTGTTCCCAATACCAGGAAGGGCTGGAGGAAGCCCTGCGAGTGCCCCCTCCCCATCCCCCCAGCTACACGAACAACCTGCTCTCCAGCCCAGACAGCACTTCCTGGACTCCCCGGCCACGACCCCACCCAGCTGAGTTCCTCCGGCACTCAGACCTGGCTGGCACTTTTGCAGGTAGGACCACCAGCCAGGGCCCCCGGACTCCTGAGGAGAGCTGTCCCTTCACCCACTTCCAGCCTTGGCTCAGAGGCCAGGGGGGCTGGCCCAGCCTGGCCAATCACCTGCAGCTCCGGCCTCCCTGCTGTGTTCAGCAGGGGCCTGCTCACCCAGGGCCCCACAGGGGAGGGACGGCGGGATGCCCGTCGTGGGGCCCAGGGCCTGTCTCCCTCGGCCAGGATCCAGCCTGCTTCCCCTTGCACCCGCCTTACCTCACAGCCCGTGTCCAAGGGCAGTGTGCGCTCACAGCTGTGTGCCCTGCCCGGAAGCAGACCCCAAACTCCAAGTGGGGACACAGGAGCCTGGCAGAAGCACTTGCCACCCAGCTTCCTCCTAGACCCCGGCCGCCCGAGCATGGCAAGGTAGGCGTCAGAGCACCACCAGCCAGCCCGGATGGCAGGAAGGCTCAGTCCTCGGCAGGCACCCGACAAGGAAGAAGCCGAGCGGCTCTCACGGGAGACCAAGGCAGAGGAGCCCCCAGCGGGACTCTCACCGCCCGGGAGCAGGCGGAGGCCCCAGGCGCTGCCCGCCCTGCCCCGGGGCCCAAGCCACGACGCCCCACGCGGGGCCCTGCCACGGGAGGCAGCCCCGCCCCCGCCAGGCCTGCCTGCACCT
>NW_007079700.1:13131-13750 GCF_000164805.1 Carlito syrichta | reverse complement strand
GAGGGCCGAGGCCGCAGACGCCTGGAGACAGCGAGTGCGCGCACGGGTCTTCCCTCGAAGGCCCCTCGTGGGGAGCCGCCGCGGAGGTGGGACTCGGAGGCCCGGGGGCCCCTTCCCGGACCGGCCCAGATGGAAGGCGAGGCTTGCCTGAGGCCGGCGGCAGGGGCGGGGGCGGAGCGGGCTCCGGCCCGAGGTCTTTGCCCCGCTGGCGAGGGCGGCACTCTCTGGTGTCCAGACGGCCGAGACGCCAGCCTTTTGGGCGGCCTGGAGAGTCGTGGCGTGCTCAGCACCCAAGTGGACCTGCACTTCCACGCGCAGACGTGGGAGCAGGGCCTAAAATGTGGGTGGCTCTAGTTTGTAGATGGTAACTGAGGTCAGGCTGCCGGGCGACATCAGAATCTGGCCCTCAAGACACAAACCAGCCGAGTGCAGTGGCTCATGCCTGGATTCCCAGCACTTCGGGAGGCCCGGGCAAGAGGATTGCCTGAGCTTACGAGTTTGAGGCCAGCCTGGGCAACTTGGCGAGACCTCGTCTCTGTAATAAATCAAAAAATTGCCTGGCCCGGTGGCTCAGCCTGTAATCCCGCGCCTTGGGAGGCTGAGGTGAGTGGATTGCCTG
>NW_007079700.1:6628-12870 GCF_000164805.1 Carlito syrichta | reverse complement strand
AAAAAAAAAAAAAAAACCCAAAAAAATTTGCCAGGTGCATTGATGCATGCCTATAGCCCCAGCTACGGGGGAGACTCCGACTCAGAAAGAACAAAAAAAATCCTGATAGGGGTCTGAATTGTGTTAGGATATAGGATACAGGCATACGCGGTGGCTGACACCTGTCATCCCAGCACTTTGGGAGGCCAAGATGAGAGTATTGCCTGAGCCTGGGGGTTCGGGACCAGCTTGGGCAACTTGGTGAGACCTTGTCTCTACAATAAATCAGAAGAAAACTAGCCAGCCGTGGTGGTATGCGTCTGTATTTCCAGCTACTTGGAAGGCTGAGGTGGAAGGATCACCTGAGCCCAGCAGGTCAAGGCTGCGGTGGCCGTGAGCGTGCCAGTGCACTCCAGCCTGGGCGACACGAGTGAGACTCCAACTCAGTAAACAAAAAAGATACAGAAATAGCTAAATCATAAGATGTTCCTGTAAGATTAAGGAATTTATTTTCCCCTAAAAAACAATGAGGCTGGACATGGCAGCTCATACACACCCGTAATCCCAGCACTTAGGAGGCGAAGGCAGAGGACTGTTTGAGTTCAAGACCAGCCTGGGCAACATAATGTGACCTCATCTCTACAGAAAACCAAAATAGCCCAGGGTGTTGGCAGCTTAGTAAGACCCCAACTCAAAACAATCTAGCCAGGTGTGGTAGCGTGCCTGTAGTTCCAGCTGCTTAGAGGGCTGAGGCAGAAGGATGGTGGGAGCCCAGCAGGTCCAAGCTGCAGTGGCCAGGAGCGTGCCACTGCACTCCAGTCTGGGCAACAGAGTGAGACTCCAACTGAAAAAACAAACAAAAAACCAAACAATGAGCAATCAGGCCATGCAGTCCTCCTGAATGGCATCCAGAAGTGTGACAGGCATGAACAGTTCTGATCACTAGGGCTCTCCCCTCCCATACCTTTCATTGTTAACCGGTGACTGGTATTGTTCCCTAATTGCTCACAAGATTTGTAACTTCCTCAGTTCCTCCTAGAGGTAACACAAGACTGCCTGTAACTAGTCCCTGAGATACCTTCCAGGCTTTGCATTCTGGTAGACCAGTGGACCCCACCCGAATTCGTGAACCATACCAAGGAACTGACTCAACTGGCCCTGTGACCCTCTCACCCCAAAACTGACTCAGCACCTACAAAGACCATTTACACCCCTATGATTTCATCCCCAACCAGTCAGCACTCCCGATGTTCTAGCCTCCTTCCTGCCAAATTATCCTTAAAACCCTAGCGATAGCCGGGCTCAGTGGCTCAGCCTGTAATCCCGCGCCTTTGGGAGGCTGAGGTGAGTGGATGGCCTGAGCCCACGGGTTCAAGACCCGCCTGGGCAACTTGACGACATCTCATCTCCACAATAAATCAAAAATTCAGCCGGGCGTGGTAGTGCATGCCTGTAATTCCAGCTACTCGGAAGGCTGAGGCGGAAGGATCACCGGAGCCCAGCAGGTCGAGGCTGCGGTGGCCCGAAGCAGCCACTGCACTCCAGTCTGGGCAACTGAGTGAGACTCCAACTCAAAAAAACAACAACAACAACAACAAAAAGTCCCTAGCGAGAACCAGGCACTGTGAATGCCTGTCATCCCAGCACTTTGGGAGGCCGAGGCAGGTGGATTGCCTGTGCCCGCGAATTCGAGACCCACCCGGGCAACTTGGGGAGAACTTGTCTCTATAATGAACAAAAAATTAGCTGGGCTATGGTAACGTGCACCTGCAGTTGCGGCTACTTGGAAGGCTGAGGCAAAAGGATCACTGGAGTCCAGCAGGTCGATGCTGGAGAGGCTGTGAGTGTGCCACTGCACTCCAGCCTGGGCAACGGAGTGAGACTCTAACTCAAAAAAAAAAATTAGCTGGGCATGGTGGCACACACCTTTAGTTCCAGCTACTTGGAAGGCTGAGAAGGAAGGACTGCTTGAGTTCAGCAGGTCAAGGCTGCAGTGACCACGAGCACGCTACTGCACTCCGTCCTGGGCAACGGAGTGAGACTCCAACTTGAAAACAAACAAACAACAACAAAAACCCTAGCGAAAGGAGGTATCCTGAGAAACATAGAATAAGCTTAGATCACATTTTGCCTCAGCATAACCATGTTTGCTTAGACTGGCACGCTTTGAATCTAGCGCAGGTTAGACATAGATAGATATATTTACAATAGGCAGGTTTTAGGAAGCGTTCAGACATTTTACTGCAGGCCAAGCTGGCAGCCTACCCCACCCCCTCGGAAAATGTCCATCAGATGTAAGACAAGGACAACCCAACCTTTAGATTCATGGTCAAAGGTCACCCCTTAGCTGGCCAAGGCGGTGGAAATGACAACAAGATCATCTTTTTGCTAAGGAGACTGTGGATTGGAAACGTCTGACAGTTCTCTTTTTTTTTTTTTGAGTCGGAGTCTCACTGTTGCCCAGGCTGGAGTGCAGTGGCACACTCATGGCCACCACAGCCTCAACCTGCTGGGCTCAGGCGATCCTTCTGCCTCAGCCTTCCGAGTAGCTGGAACTACAGGTGTGTACTACCATGCCCTGCTTATTTTTTGAGCCCAGACTGGTCTTGAATCCCTGGGCTCTCAAAATGCTGGGATTACAGACTTGAGTCACCACGCCCAGCCCTGGAACCTTTCAGATGCTTCTCTTCACACACCCCAGTGCCTCTGGGCCTGGAGGTGGGCTGGTGCCCTCCTGGCTCCTGATACTCTGAAAGCATTCCCTTAAGTCTCAAGTTCTCAGAATAGCCCTAGTAGCTGTGGTTGCCACACCCCTAGCTCTAGTCAGGCCCCCTTACTTGGTGTCGTCGCCTGCAGACTCACTCAGTCTCCACAATTACACTCTTGTGGGAATTCTTAGTGACTTCGGAATACACAAAGGTGATCCTTCCGGCCTCCTGACCTATGTTTTTGTTTTTTGTTTGTGTCTTTGTTTTGTTTTTTGTTTAGAGTTGGAGTCTCACTCTGTGGCCCAGACTGGAGTGCAGCGGCACGCTCCCAGCCACCACAACCTCGACCTGCTGGGTTCCAGCGATCCTTCCACCTCAGCCTTCCAAGTAGCTGGAACTACAGGCATGCGCTATCACGCCCGGCTACGTTTCTTTTTTTATTTTATTTTTATTTTTTGAGTTGGAGTTTCACTCTGTCGCCCAGACTGCAGTGCAGTGGCTGCTCCTGGCCACCGCAGCCTCGACCTGCTGGGCTCCAGCGATCCTTCCGCCTTCCGCCTCAGCTTTCTGAGTAGCCGGAATTACAGGCATGCGCTACCACGCCCTGCTGATTTTTTGATTTATTGTAGAGATGCGGTCTCGCCAAGTTGCCCATGCGGGTCTCGAACCCACGGGCTCAGGAAATTCACTCACCTCAGCCTCCCAAGCACGGGATTATGGGCTCGGCCGGGCTGAGCAGGTTTAAGTTTGAATAGTTTGAGCAATTTCAGCAGGCTCTGGTCTGTGGGCTGCGGTGGTGGCCTTTTGTTGTTGGTTATCAGCCCAAGAGTGATTGAAGTCAGAGGTGTGAGATCAGATGAGGGAAGAGGTCTGAGATTATCTCATCTGTGAAAGTCGGGGAGCCAGGTTGTTTGCTTGGTCTAGGCATTGGGGGAGGGGCAGCATCTCCTGACTACCAAAGCCCCCAAGACAACAAAGACAGCACATGAAAAGTGTGATTGGGCCGGGCTCAGTGGCTCAGCCTGTCATCCCGCGCCTTTGGGAGGCTGAGGTGATGGATTGCCTGAGCCCGCGGGTTCGAGACCCGCTTGGGCAGGCGAGACCTCATCTCTACAATAAATCAAAAATTAGCCGGGCGTGGTATTGCACACCTGTAGTTCCAGCTACTCGGAAGGCTGAGGCGGAAGGATCGCCGGAGCCCAGCAGGTCAAGGCTGCGGTGGCGGGGAGTGGCCACTGCACTCCAGTCTGGACGACAGTGAGACTCCAACTCAAAAAAAAAATACAGCCTCCAAAAACCTTCTCTACTTGCCTTTAGCAGCTGGTAGTTTGTCTTCACAGATGTCCGGCAACGATCCCTGTCACCCCTCTGCATTCCTGCTGCTGCTCCCAGCAGGCGGGCAGGGTTGCCTGCCCTTGAATCTCGGCTTGGAGATGTACAACCAGCGAAGAGGTGGGGCCAGATTCAGGCCCTGCCCTGGGAGGCCCGGCGCTTCTGTTTTCCTGCTCTTGGAGCCACTGTGTAAAGGTATCTGGTTACCTGCTGGAGAGAGCACACGAAGTCAAGAGAATATCCAGACGTGTGAGTGTGGCCATCTCAATTTACAGCCTCAATCCTGCCCCGAGATGACCGTGGCCGTCTGAGTGGCACCAGCAGTCTCAGCTATAGTTGCATGACAAACTCCCACCCCAACTTGCTATTAATTCTGAAAACTGGCCTAGACTCAGCTGGGAGGTTCTTATACTGGTCAAGGCCTGTATACTTCCGCTAGGGTGGCTGGGACAGCGGGGGCTGGCCAGGCCTCTCTCCCTCCACATGGTAGCTGGGGACTCCATCGTGGCGGCAGGACAGTGAGACTTGGCCCCTGGTGGCTGAAGCCCAAGAGGGAAGAAGCTGAAAATGTCTGTCTAAAGGCTAGAAGGCCCAGAGCTCTGGGCCAGGCATGGCAGCTCAGACCTACGATCCCAGCCAGGAGGACGGCCTGAGCCCAGGGGTTTGAGACAAGCCTGGGCAGCATAGTCAGACCTCATCTCTACAAAAAAATAAAACAGTAGCCATCTGTGGTGGCGCCTGTAGTCCCAGCTACTCAGGAGGCTGAGGTGGGAGGATTGCTTGAGCCCAGGAGGTGGAGGCTACTGTGAGCCAAGATCACACCACTGTACTCCTGGATGACAGAATAAGATCCTGTTTCTTTTCTCTTCTTTTTTTTTTGGAGTCTGAGTCTCACTCTGTGGCCCAGACTGGAGTGCAGTGGCCGCTCCCGGCCACTGCAGCCTTGACCTGCTGGGCTCAGGCGATCCTCCCACCTCAGCCTTCCAAGTAGCTGGAACTACAGGTGCACACTACTGTGCCCAGCTAATTTTTTATTAATCATAGAGACAAGGTCTCATCAAGTTTCCCGGGCGGGTCTTGAACCCGCGGGCTCAGGCAATCCACTCGCCTTGGCCTCCCAAAGTGCTGGAAATACAGGTTGAGTCACCAAGCCCAGCCAAGACCCTGAATCAAAAAAAAATTTTCCAGCCGGGCTCGGTGGCTCAGCCTGTAATCCCACGCCTTTGGGAGGCTGAAGTGAGTGAGTGGATTGCCTGAGCCCATGGGTTTGAGACACGCCTGGGCAGGTGAGACCACATCTCTACAATAAATCAAAAAATTAGCCAGGCGTGGTAGCGTGCGCCTGTAGTTCCAGCTACTTGGAAGGCTGAGTGGAAGGATCGTCAGAGCCCAGCAGGTCGAGGCTGCAGTGGCCAGGAGCGGCCACTGCACACCAGTCTGGGGGACAGAGTGAGACTCCGACTCAAAAAAAAAAAAAAATTTTCCTAGAACTTTCTATCACATTAATTACATTAAAACCATCATAGGCAGGGTGTGGTGGCTCATGCCTATAATCCCAGCACTTTGGGTGTCCGAGGTGAGAGCATTGCCTGAGCCCATGGGTTCGAGACCAGCCTAAGCAACTTGGTGAGACCTCATCTGTACAATAAATCAAAAAATTAGCTGGGCGTGGTGACATGTGCCTGAGACCTCATCTGTACAATAAATCACAAAATTAAGCCGGACTTGGTGGCTCAGCCTGTAATCCTGCACCTTGGGAGGCTGAGGTGAGTGGATTGCCTGAACCCACAGGTTCGAGACCCGCCTGGGCAACTTGGCGAGACTTCGTCTCCACAATAAATAAATTAAAAAAAAATAAGCCAGGCGTGGTAGCGAGTGCCTGTAGTTTCAGCTACTTGGAAGGCTGAGGCAGAAGGATCGTTGGACCCCATCAAGTTGAGTGGCACCAGCAGTCTCAGCTATAGTTGCATAACAAAAAAATAAAAAATAATAAGACCACCCACCTTTGGTCAAGTCAAGGAATTTGTGAGTTGCAAATGTCTGAGTTTGTGAGTTGCAAATGTCTAACAAGTCTCTAGCAGGAATCCTCTCCCCCCAGTGTTGACCTAATCAGTCCTTTTTTTTTTTTAATTTTGTTTATATTTTTTGTTTTTTTGAGTTGGAGTTTCACTCTGTCACCCAGACTGGAGTGCAGTGGCTGCTCCCGGCCACCGCAGCCTCGAC
>NW_007079700.1:2076-6335 GCF_000164805.1 Carlito syrichta | reverse complement strand
GGGTCTCGAACCCGCGGGCTCAGGCAATCCACTCACCTCAGCCTCCCAAAGGTGCGGGATTACAGGCTGAGCCACCGAGCCCGGCTGGGACAGAGTTCTAAACAAAAAGGCCTCTGGGCCCCCGACTTTCTGTGGACAAGGAGCAAGCTGAAGAAACTACTCAGCTGCAAATAGGAGTTATTTCCTCAGGAAGAAGTGAACGAGGGACTGCGTGCAGGGAGCAGGCCAACCCTGCTGGAGAACATTCCATGTCCCTAGAGTCAGGGAAGCTGGTCCCATGTGTCTGCCTGGATTTCAAAATTGCTAAGGGCTGGTGACTCCAGGGTGCTTTCTTCCCTGCTGACCGGAGGCATCTCCTGCAATTATTCCGTGTCAGCACTGAACGTCGGGCGTGGGGGGCGGAGAATGCCCCTTCTTTCCCCCTCCACCAAAACGAGCCCACCCAAGCTACCCCATCTACCTCTAGGCTTGTTGCAGGTCTCGAGATCCTGGACTATGGGTCTCAGGCCTTCCCAAGATGGTGCTTCTGGAGGCTTCGGAGGGGTGGGGTGTGCTTTTCACATGGGGAGAGCATGGACTGCTAGGGGCCAGATGGCACACTGTGGCAGCTGGTCGCACGGGCGGGCCCCCCAGTTTGTGCTCTGCGTGGACTCCTCTGACATCGAGTCTGGATCTGCCCTGTGATGTGCTTTGGCCAGTGGGATACGAGCAAACATGACTTACACGGAGGCCACACACACACCTGCCCCTGGACAGGAACTCTTAGAACACAGCCTCTCAGCCGCGAGGACATCCCAGCTGTCTGGCCCGGCCGTGAGGGAAACCACAGACATCAGGGCACCACAGAGGGAGAAGTCACATGGAAGAGAAACGGGGTGTCCCAGGTGAACCGCCATGGACACCATGTGGAGCTGAAGACCCCCCGTGGGTGCACAGAGTTGGGAGAAGTAAAAGAGCCAATGCTTTCGGCCCGAAGTTTCGGGGTGGTTTGTTGCCAGCAGATAACTAAGACCTATGGCCACAGCTTCAGCGGCGGCTGTCCGCAGCCCCAAGTCCCTGCAGCCCTCACCTCCGCAGCTCCTCCCACCAGCTCACTCCCTTTGGCACCAGACGCCGTTGGGACCTCCGGCCCACTGTCCTGGCCCCGCTGGGGCCCTCTGCTCTGTCCTCCTCCAGGCCCAGTGCCGGGCCAGGCCTGACGACCTCCTGGTGACTCTCTGGCCCCCCTTCCCTGCATGTGTCTGGCACAGTCTCGGTGACACGCCCTCCTCACCTCCGCCGGCGCAGCCTGGCGAGGCTGGACAGAGACACAGCCACGCGGCGGGTCTCCCTTGCTCCTGCCCTGCCACCCCCAGTCCCTCCCCGCCCTGCGCCTTGGCCTCGAGCAGGCCCGTCACTCCTGGGTCTGGGTCTGGGCCTGGGCTGCCAGCACCTGCTCGTCCTGACTTGCAGCGAACGTCTCCGAGGAAGCAGAAAGCCGCCGTCAGAAGGGGACCCCCAGACTCCCACCACACCGCCGCCTTTGCAGGCCTTCCCGATGCCGCCGCCCGCCGAGGCGGGCCTCCTCCCGCCTCCGGTGCTCGTTCCTGCCGGAGAGAACTCCTCGCTCCCGCTCCTTCTCCAACAACTGGCCGCCCCTCCCACAACACCTCCTTCTTTCGGGGCTCGTTCCTCGCCAGCTCCTTCCCGACAGCTGTAGCTGCTCGCCGGACGTCTGTTCCTCCTCCCTCGCCGGAGTGTGAGCTTGACTGGTTTTGTCCCTGGCAAACAAATGGGTGCCTTTCTCTCCTACCCTAAAGCACTCCTGGCGCCCCTTCTCTTTCTAGCCTCAGGTTCCTTCCTCTGCTTCCTGGAAGAGTTGTAGATCTCACAGCAACGCTTTCATTGTTTTCTTTTTTTCTTGAGTCAAAGTCTCACTCTGTTGCCCCGGCCGGAGTACAGGGGCACGCTCATGGCCACCGCAGCCTCGACCTGCTGGACTCAGGCCTCAGCCTTCCAAGTAGCTGGAACTACAGGTGTGCACTACCACGCTCGGCTAATTTTTTTTGATTTTTTTGTAGAGATGAGGTCTCACCAAGTTGCCCAGGGTAGTCTTGAACCCCTGGGCTCGGGCAGTCCTTTCACCTCGGCCTCCCAAAGTGCTGGGATTATAGGCATGAGCCACCACACCCGGCACCCCCCCACCTTTTTTTTTTGAGTCGGGTCTCACAGTATCTACCAGGCTGGAGTGCAGAGGCATGATCACGACAATCCTGCTCACGGCAGCCTTGAGCTCCTTCCATCTCAGGATCCTGAGTAGCTGGGACAACAGGTGTGCGCCATCACGCCTTTTGATTTCTAATAGAGATGAGGTCTCACTCTGTGGCTGGTTTCAGACTCCTGGGCGCAAGCAAGCCTCCTGCCTCAGCCTCCCAAAGTGCTGGAATTACAGGTGTGAGCCATCATGCCCGGCTCTCTTACTTTTTTTTTTTTGAGTTGGAGTCTCACTGCGTTGCCCAGACTGGAGTGCAGTGGCCGCTCCTGGCCACCGCGGCCTCCACCTGCCAGGCTCCGGCGATCCTTCCGCCTCTGCCTTCCAAGTAGCTGGAACTACAGGGGCGCGCTGCCACGCCCGGCTGATTTTTTGATTTATTGTGGAGATGAGGTCTCGCCAAGTTGCGCAGGTGGGTCTCGAACCCGCGGGCTCAGGCAGTCCACTCACCTCGGCCTCCCAAAGTGCTGGGATTACAGGCTGAGCCACCGAGCCCGGCCTTCTTAACCCACTCGGTCAGGCCTGTCCCCGACCACTCCACCACAACTGAACTGGTATCGAGTGTCCCGGTGTTGCTAAATCCATCGCCTTGAAGACCTAATGGCAGCTTTGACCTGGCCAAGCCCTCACTCTCCGCAGATGCGGTCTTCGCCCGCTTCCAGGTCCCCACCCGCTCTGTCTTCCTCCAACGTTCTCATTCTCTTTCCTGGGCCTCTTCTTCCAGACTCTTTCTCCTTTGGCATGGGGGCACCCGGGGCTAGCCTTGGACCCTTTTCCTCGGTCTGCATTTTGTCCCACAGTGGCCTCATCCAGGCCCCACGACTTTGCGGTGGTTTGCATGATGCCATCCCTCCCAAACTCATTTCGAAGCGTCCTCCTCGCGCAGCGGCATTGTGAGGCGGGGCCTTTCGGAGACGCTCAGGCCGCGAGGGCCCTGCCTCAGAGAAGGCCTGGGGGAGCCGGTTCGCCCCTCATCCCCTCGACAGCTCTGCCTGGGGAGGGTGCAGCAAGAAGGGGCATCCGGCCCTCACCGTGAATCCACTGGCTCCTCGGTCTTGGCTCCCCGGCCTCCACAGCTGCCAGAAATACACTTCTGCCCCTCATAAGCCGGCTGTCTAAGGTGTTTTGTTTTAGTAGCCTAAGTGGACCCGGAAGCTTTCCGCGTGATAAAGACACTCATGAACGCCAAACTTACATTCCCAGGCTGGGTTCTCCCCTGAAGTCTACACTCGTACCCTCAATCTTGTGCCCCTAACGAGTAGCGTAAGTGAGCGGCACACTTTTTTGTTGAGTTGGAGTCAGAGTCTCACTGTCGCCCAGGCTGTAATGCAGTGGCACGCTCAGGGCCACCACAGCCTCGAATTGCTGGGCTCCAGCAAACCTTCCGCCTCAGCCTTCCAAGTAGCTGGAACTACAGGTGTGCACTACCATGCCCAGGCTGGTGTCAAACTCCTCGGCTCAGCCAATCCTCTCACCTCGGCCTCCCAAAGTGCAGGGATTACAGGCTTGAGCGACCACATCCAGTCTAGTAGCACACTTTTATCCTGCTAAATCACTGAGAATTTCCTAACGTACAGATTCAACCACATGGCAAAGCACCATCGTCTTTTGGTCAGGTACAGGTTGAGTATCCCTGGTTCAAAATGCTTGGGGCCAAAAGTATTTCGGATCTTGGATTTTGGAATATTTGCATTATACTTACCTGACTGAATATTCCATATCCTAAAATCCCAAATCCCAAACGCTCCAGTGAGCGTTTTCTTAGAGTGCCATGTCGATGCTTACAAAGTTTCAAATTTTGGGGCCAGGTCAAGCATTTTGGGGGGCCAAGGAGGGAAATTGCTTGCGCCCAGGAGTTCGAGACCAGCTTGGGCAACATAGTGAGGTCTCATCTCTACAAAAAAATTTAAAAAGCTGCACATGGTAGCTCACACCTATAATTCCAACGCTTTGAGAGGCCGAGGTGAGAGGATTGCCTGAGCCCACAGGTTCGAGACCAGCCTGGGCA
>NW_007079700.1:0-1944 GCF_000164805.1 Carlito syrichta | reverse complement strand
AGCCAGGCTCGGTGGCTCAGCCTGCAATCCCATGCCTTTGGGAGGCTGAGGTGAGTGGATTGCCTGAGCCCGCGAGTTCGCGACCCGCCTGGGCAACTTGGCAAGACCTCATCTCTACAATAAAAATTAAAAATTAGCCGGGCGTGGTAGCGCATGCCTATAGTTCCAGGTACTCAGAAGGCTGAGGCTGAAGGATCACCTCAGCCCACCAGGTCGAGGCTGCGGTGGCCGTGAGCGTGTCACTGCCCTCCAGCCTGGGCGACAGAGTGTGACTCCGACTCAAAAAAATAAAAAATATTAGCTGGGTGTGGAGGCATGCACCTGTAGTCCCGGCTACTCAGGAGGCTGAGGCAGGAAGATTGCTTAAACCCTGGAGGTTGAAGCTGTGGTGAGCTGAGACTGCACCACTACACTCCTGCCTGGGCGACAAAGTGAGACTCCAACTTAAAGTTTCAGACTTTGGAGCCTCTCGGGTTTCAGGTCTGGATGCTCAGCATGCACCTGCACCCACTCAAGCCCTCCCACGCGCTGCTTTCTCAGTGGCCAGGGAGCTGGTCGCCTCTCCATTGTCCAACATGCCAGGCACGTCCCAGCTCAGGACCGGCGCACTGGCTGTTCCTCTGGCCAGGAAGTTCTTCCCCGACATGCCCACACGGCTCACTTCCTGTCCTCCTTCCGCTGTCTGTTCAAATGCAGGTTTCTTTCTTTTTATTTTTAAGAAAGAACGAAAATTAGAGAGTGAGAGAGAGAAAGAGAAGATTCATGTCCCCAAGGTCGGGGAAGGGGCCAAAGACAGGCAACAAGGTCCGGCCATGGCTCAAAGAGCACATGGCCACACCGTAGCTCAGCAAGGCAATGGCCCCAACGTGGGTTTCTTGACAGGGGCCCCTAGACGCCCTCAGGCGGATCTGCTTGTTTCCCCGTGGGCCTCGTTACTTCCCAACCCAGCATGCAGCTACTCCTGTGTGTGTTCTGCCCCTCCCAGAGTAGGAGTGGGGTCTTTTGTTCTCGGCTGTGGAGCAGCTTCAGGCCAGCTGGAGGGGGCGGCCAGAGACTCGGGTGACAGCCAGAACGCCCCAAAGACATTACCCCATGCCTGCAACCTGTAAGTATGTCATGTTACACAGCAGAAGGGACTTTGCAGATGTAATGAGGTTGCCAGTTAGGGACCTTAAAATAGGGAGATTATCTCAGATTACCTGGGTGAGCTCAATCTGATCACAGGAATCCTTAAAAGTAAAAACTTTCTCCAGTTGAAGGTGAGAGATGAGACAGAAGGGAGCACAGAGACCCCAAGTGTCAGCAGGACACACTGGCTTTGCAGATGCAGGCGACCCCCAGGGCCGGCAAATGGGACCTCACACAGCCACGAGGACCTGACTTCTGCCAACAACGTGGATGAACCTGCAGACAAAGCCTCCTCCGGAAGCCTGCTGAGAGCTCAGGCCAGCTGACACCTTGGCTTCAGCCTTGAGACCAGGAGCAGATGAACCGGACAAACCCACCCAGACTTCTCACTCACAGAACCGTGAGATGACAGACTTGTGCTTTTTTTTGCTTTTGGTGTCAGAGTCTGACTCTGTCCCCCAGGCTGGAGTGCAGTGGCACGCTCACGGCCACTGCAGCCTTGATCTGCTGGGCTCAGGGTATCCCTCCGCGTCAGCCCTCCAAGTAGCTGGAACTATAGGCACACACCACCATGCCAGCTAATTTTTTGATTTACTGTAGAGACAAAGTCTTACCATGTTGCTCAGGCTGGTCTCGAACCCAAACCCCTGGGTTCAGGCAATCCTCCCACCTCTGCCTCCCAAGTGCTGGATTGTAAGTGTGAGCCACCAGGCCTGGTTCAGACTTGTGTTTTTGTTTTCTTTTTTCGAGTCAGAGTCTCACTCTGTCGCCCAGGCTGGAGGGCAGCGGCCGCTCCCGGCCACCGCCGCCCCCCCC
>NW_007079699.1:590913-591742 GCF_000164805.1 Carlito syrichta | reverse complement strand
CCGAAGCACAAAGGGAGCGAGGCTGCGGGCCGAGGGCTGCCCAGCGTTCTGCCCTCTCCTAGCCACAGCAAATTGCGGAGTTAGCGGATTTCGTGTTCTGCGGGAGGCTGGCCTCCGAGGCAGTTCGTCGCCCGCTCCCTGCTCGCCTACTCCCGCAAGCCGGGGGTCCTGGGAGCGAGTTGGAGATCCGGAATGAAGGTCCCCGGAGAGACTGACGGATGCCCGAGCACCGGGCGCCGGGAGTCCGTGATGACCGGCCCTCTGCGCCGCAGCAGCAGGTGGGCGAGACAGGCCTCAGATGTCTGCACGCCTCTGGCTGGCCGCGCTTTCACCGACTCCCCGCGATGGCGAGGGAGTAGATGGCGACTACTGGGGGCTTGGGACACCGGAGGAGCCTTTTCTAGAGTAGACGCTGGAGACCGAGAAGCCGCTGCCCCCAGGAGGGTCTCAGGACCGTGGCGCCCGCCACCCCCGTGGCTCGCAGCCTCTTTCCCCGGCCTTTCCTCCGCAGCTCGCGCCGCCAAGCCGGCGGGGGTGGAGGGTCCGGGTCCCCTTCCCTTTTGTTCAACTAAGTCGCCTTCCCCTTCGCACGCACTCACACCCGCCCGCGCTCCTCGGCAAACACTGGGCAGAGCACTGCCCAACCCACCCGCACTGTTTGTTCAGCGAGGCGCTGGCGAGGCAAACACACACAAACTGAGTCACAGGCAGAGCCCCGGCCCACGACGGCCACACGGCGAGAATACCAAACAGACCCGCTCCCCGTCTCTCGGCCTCCCTCCGCCACACGCCCTAGAACTCTGGGACAGGCAGGGGCGCTGGTGAACCA